>NC_045448.1:42764308-42816808 GCF_002776525.5 Piliocolobus tephrosceles | reverse complement strand
AAAACAGGCCAGGCACAGTGGCTCATGCCTCTGATCCCAGCACTTTGGGAGGCTGAGGAAGGTAGATCACCTGAGGCCAGGAGTTCAAGACCAGCCTAGCAAACATGGCAAAACTCCATCTCTACCAAAAACACAAAAATCAGCTGGGTATGACAGCAGGCACCTGCAATCCCAGCTACTCAGGAGGCTGAAGCATAAGAATTGCTTGAACCTGAGAGGTGGAGGTTGCAGTGGGCCAAGATCACATCACTGCATTCCAGACTGGGGGACAGAGCAAGACTCTGTCTCCAAAAAATAAAACATACACATATGTAATAAAGCTTTTGGGGGAGAGGAAAAAATCAGAAAGATTAAATACTGAAGCATCACTGACACTAAAATATGTTTCCCACCATACAAATAACACTGCTTTAAATGTCACCTAAAACTATGCATACCATGAAATATTCTGGTTATAAGAATTTCCTCCTTTCAATGAAGCGTATGCTCTATCTCAACTTGTTAACTACATTTCTTGTTAAGGTTTAGTAAAAAATATTTTTAATTGACAAAATTTATTAGGATTCCAGAAAGCAGACCACCAATGGTAAAATCTCATCTGGAAATAGTCTAAAAGTAAAACCATTTATTCAAGAAATAAAAACAAAAACAAAACATAAAGGGGAGCTAAGCACACTAAAGCATTAATTTCATAAAGTCAAAAATATTAATCCACTATCAACTAAATCCATGTACCATTCCCTATAATGTCTTTCATTACCAACTGAAAAACAGACACAGAAGTTTTTGCTAACCCTTATCTCAGATAACCAGAAAAATCAAATTTACCCAAATGCATTCTAGTCATTACACTTTTACCTTTTACCATAATACTGCTATTAATATGATGGTAGAATAATACTTTTGTACAAAAACAAATAAATTCCAAGGAAAGAGCTTCATGTGAAATAAACGGGGAAAAAAACAAAACAAGTATGATTGTGAATTACCTCTTTATCAAGATATGACAATACTGATTCTGTCTCATTCAGAAGGGCAACACTGCACTTTCCCCTGTTGAAAGAGAAAAAAATAAATGTAACAAAGGCCACCTCACCTTCTCAGTGATGAGAAATAAAAAGTTAAGAATGTGAGATTGGTATTAAGAAACTACATGGCAGTTAGTAATATATATTTTTTCAAACAATTTAAACCCACTTTACAATCCTATTAAAAAAAAGGCCGTCTTTATAGGAATTTCTTGAGAGGCTAGCCTGTTGGAGTAATTGTGTTAGGCAATAAATCCTAATAATATGCAACACTTTATAGGTAGTTTCTGTTTATTCAAGAAAAAAGAGTACAATGAGACCTTCAGACTCAGAGTCAGTTTCTGAACCTGTAAATAGATATTATGAGGTAATTTTATACAGGGCTGTGCAGACAAAGCCACCACCACACAAACCAATGCCTAAATAATATTCAGATTTTTATGAGCAGCCACTAACTACATTTAAGAACCTAAAAATAATACACATTCATATCAGGATACAACTAATTCATCTTTATTGAGATGACTCTAAAAACTAGTTAAAATTTCAACACATGGAGCTTTCTATAGAGCAAGGGGCAAAATAAACATTGACAGATCCACGGACCTTGCGGTCTGACAGCACTTACGTTTGATCTGAGTTTGGAAACTAACGTCTATTTTTATAAGGCTTGTCTAGACTCTGAGAAAAATTGAGGCTATGTAGGTAGAGGCATTTATTACAAGCACTTTCAAAATGATCCTAACCAGCCTAAAAAAATCAGTATAGCTAATACAAATCTGACAGGAGCATTCTGAAGATTATTCCAGTTACAAATACTGGTCAGGGCTCACAATGTTTCTTTAAAATATCATAAAGATCATTTGATTTTCTAAACAAAAATTAAGACATCTCCAAAAGCCAATATGCAAAAACAAAGATATCACATATATATTAAGTGAGACGTTAGAAATTAGCAGGGCATAGTGGCACATGCCGATAATCCCAGCTACTCAGGGGGCTGAGGCAGGAGAATCGCTTAAACCGGAGAGGCAGAGGTTGCAGTGAGCCGAGATCATGCCATTGCACTCCAGCCCAGGTGACAGAGTAAGACTCCATCTCAAAAAAAAAAAGAAAGAAAGAAAGAAAAAAAAAAAGCTAGAAAAGCTTGCTGTTGGATCACCAGAGTGAAATGCAATTCAAAGAAAAAAATTACCAAAAGCAAAATAAAATACTAAAAGTGCAAACACATTGGTCAAAAGTTACAGTTTGCTAAACATTTTGCAATTATATACTCTTTAAATGAAAAAAAAAAAATCCCCTCATAAAAATGTCTTTTTCTGGTAATCACTGCAGGTTAGAAAGCTCTCTTTGAGAGCATGTCAAATCTCTAACATGGTTACTACAAGTGTTTATAAAGGTTTTCTTTTTTTTCTAACATTTTATTCAAGTAGATTAGTGAAGCAAAAAAAATTAACATCACTTTAGCACACATAGCAACACTGAAAAGACAACAATTGGGCCTGGCTCCCACTAATCTCCACACTTTGGGAGGCCGAGAATCACTTGAAGCCCAGGAGAGTTTGAGACCAGGCTGGAACACACAGCAAGATCTCAACTCTACTAAAAATTAAAAAAATAGAATCAGCAGGGCATAGTCCCAGCTACTCGGGGTTGGGGGACTGCTTGAGCACAGGAGGTCTAGGGTGCAGTGAGCTGTATTTGCACCACCAAACTCCAGCCTGGCCAAAAGAACAAAACCTCATCTCAAAAAAAAAGAAAAGGCAACAATTACCTGATATGTTCTCATAACAGACGGAATTGCAACTAGGGAAATTGCTCTGCTGCTATTAGCACATCTACAACTGCCACAGAATATCTATGACCTGTGAATATGTGCTCACACATGCAATATGCTTAATAAATGGGGTTTCTAAAAATAGTTTTTGCTTACTTTTTTCCCCTCATTAACAGCTGACAAAGCAGTATTTCTAACATTTGATACTTAATCACCTAGAAAAAAATAACGCCCCCTTTGAAAAAAAAGTAAGTTCTCTAAAGTCACTTTTGTTTGTTTTAATGGGGAGGAGTAAAACCTGCTCAATTTTATTTTAATAGGTACTTTTTTTAAGGCTAGTCAAGTGACACAGTGATAGTGGAGAAGAAACAAAGAAATCTGTAACTGGTTATAAACACTACTGCACGGGGCCCAGCCAATACCACTGTCTTTAATAGTCACTTGACTTTTAAGGGTTAACAGACACTGAAAATTCAAACAAACAATATAGCATACTTTAAAAGTCTCTTCCATATGGTCTGAAATAACAAAAGATTTTAAATTATAAAATCTTTATTTTCATAATTATATTAGGAAATAAGGAAACATTGGTTATAATGAAATATAAATTCTTTTTGGAAATGTAGTTTTTATACAAAGATGAAAGGATAGTAAGTGATCTAAGTTTTAAATTTTTGTTTAATATAGCTATATTGTACATCTCCCCAAATTAAAAATGAAAATCTAACATTTAAAATCTTCATGTACATATATTAACAGCTAACAAAGAGGTTGAGTCAGAATTATTTTATGAAGTAAATATGAATATGTAATTAACACATATATTACCATGTCAAGAGTTGTTGATAAAAGTGGTTTAAAAAGAGATTTAAAGCGTTAGTTTCCTTTATGCCAAACAAATCTTGGCTCATAAAAACATGGTAAATTTTAAGCTAACCCCAACCTAAAGGAACTATTATCAAATTCTGTATACAGATACTACAGGCAATTTATACTGAGTCTCAAGCAATGAATATAATCCTGTGTCATGTATGATATTTTAATCCTTAAATAATAAAGATACCCAAGCATGATATGAAGTATATCAAAGACTACAACACAAAGATCACTCCAGGCCCATATAATCACCCGTACTACTTTTCTACACAGAACCACAAAGGAGTACACAATTGCTATAAAGAAAATCTACTTTCCCACAGATCACTCAAAAGGGTTTTCAAAGTATAATCTGTTTCAGAGACTGCGCAGGGTGCTGGGACACAAAGACATGTGAATAAATAATTACGACAAAACACAGTCACACGTTCAACATCAGGTGCTGATCAGCCTGGCATCTGCTACTTGCTTAAGGGTATGTCCCATATAATCCTACAGACTGAAAAACATATGTAAAAATGTGCACACAGGTTATATATTTCTTTTATCTAAAGCTAGTACATATCTGTATAAATGAAAGAGGAGGGCCGGGCGCAGTGGCTCATGTCTGCAATCCCAGCACTTTGGAAGGTCGACGCGGGCGGGTCATGAGATCAGGAGCTCAAGACCAGCCTGGCCAACATGGTAAAACCTTGTCTCTACTAAAAACACAAAAATTAGCTGGGAGTGGTAGCACATGCCTGAGTCCCAGCTACTGGAGGCTGAGGCAGGAGAATCGCTTGAACCTGGGAGCCAGAGATTGCAGTGAGCCAAGATCGCACCACTGCACTCCAGCCTGGTGACAGGGCAAAACTCCATCTCAAAAAAAAAAAAGGAAAGAAAGAGAAGGAAGTTTAAATTAGTGGTCATTTCCCCCGTCTGTAGACTTTCTTATTTTATTTTGTTTTGTTTTGAGAAAGGATCTAGCTCTGTCGCCCAGGCTGGAGTGCGGAGGCATAATCACAGCTACTACAGCCTCAACTTCCTAGACTCAATCAATCCTCCCACCTCAGCCTCCCCAGTAGCTGGGACTACAGGTGTGTGCCACCATGCAGAGCTAATTTTTTTTTTATTCTTTGTAGAGACAGAGTTTTGCCATGTTGCCCAGGCTGCTCTCAAACTCCCTGGCTCAAGCGATCCTCCCACCTTGGCCTCCCAAAGGCTGGGATTACTGACATGAGCCACCACACCCGGCCCAAACTTTCTTTTACCTTGATACAACTGAAGCGGTGACTACCCACTTACAAAAGTGCAGATATCTTAGTGCCATACCAGACTTACTGAATTTCAATATCTTGGGATGGGTCCAGAAATCTACATGATTAACAAACATCACCAGGTGGTCTTTAGGTTCACTAAACTTAAAAAACCATTCCTGGTCGGGTGCCTTGGCTCACGCCTGTAATCCTAGCATTCTATGAGGCCGAGGCCGGCAGAATGCCTGAGCTCAGGTGTAGTTCGAGACCAGCCTGGGCAACATGGTGAAACTCCATTTCCGCCAAAATATAAAATATTAGCTGGGTGTGGCAGTACAAGCCTGTAATCCCAGCTACTGGAGAGGCTGAGGCACAAGAATTGCTTGAACCTGGGAGGAGGAGGTGCAGTGAGCCAAAATCATGCCACTGCACTCCAGCCTGGGTCACAGAGTGAGGCTCCGTCTTGGAAAAAAAAATATTCCTATAGATACAGACTTTGACATTAAACTTGCCTTGTTCAACAAACGGTATTATTGCTTCATTAAAGAAAGACATTTTTCTCATTGGCTTTACAAGTCTTAAATTTGCCACAAACGCTAGATTCTTTTTTTTTTTTGGGACAGAGTCTCACTCTGTTGCCCAGGCTGGAGTGCAAGTGGCATGATCTCACCCTCATTGCAACCTCCACCTCCTGGGTTCAAGCAATCCTCCTGACTCAGCCTCCCAAGTAGCTGGGATTACAGATGCCCGCCATCACACCCAGCTCATTTTTGTATTTTTAGTAAAGACGGGGTTTCACCATGTTGGCCAGGCTAGTCTCGAACTCCTGATTTCAGGTGATCCACCCGCCTCGGCCTCCCAAAGTGCTGGGATTACAGATGTGAGCCAACTTGCCCAGCCCAAACTACAGATTCTTAACATTTCTTCGTATAAAGAACAATGGCAAAATATTAGGTTCTGGGATTGGTAAAGCAGTGAGTAGACAGTTTTTACAGCACTTAATACAATGAACACAATGAACAACCAAATAAAAAAATAAAGATCAAAGATGCAAAATGGTTTCAGAAGATTAGATTTCTCAACAGTAACCGCATAAAACAGAATAGCACAGATTCAAAATTCTGAGAGAAGTGATTTCCAAACCAGAATTCTATGTCTAAAATCATTGGCCAAATGTGAGAAATATTTTTAGATATGAGAACAAAAACTTTTACATTTTTAGAAGACTTAATCAAAAGACAAAGGTAAAACATGATAAACTCCATGGAAAACAAAAGTTTATACAAGAAAGAATACATAATACTGACATGTTCATAAAACACGAAGATTGTTTACTAAGTTAAATAAAAGTTGTAATAATATTAAAAACAGAAGGCAAAGGGAATAGGGAAGAGAGAAGTAAAGGTAAATTCCTAAAACTGAAAAATTAATAGTAGGAATATAAGAACAGTATAAATGCAGAAGCCACCATCGAGAGGAGTTGAAAATGACTACAGAGTGGGAACCAAGCAAATGACTGCCCTGGATATTATTAGACAGCCATATCCATATACTTTTAAAAAGTAACAAAATTTAAATTTAAAATGAAAGGGGGTGATATGGTTTGACTCTGTGTCCTCACCCAAATCTCATCTTGAATTGTGATCCCCATAATCCTCACGTGTCGAGGGAGGGACCCAGTGGGTGCTGATTTCCCCCATGCTGTTCATGATAATGAGTTCTCAACATGATCTGGTTTTATTCGTGTTTGACAGTTCCTCCTTCTCCTCTCGCTTCTCTCTCTCTCTCTCGCCTGCCACCAAGTAAGACATGCCTGCTTCCCCTTCCACCATGAATGTAAGTTGCCTGAGACTTCCACAGCCATGCAGAACTGTGAGTCAATTAAAATTTTTTTTTTTTTTTTTGAGACGGAGTCTGGCTCCATCGCCCAGGCTGGAGTGCGGTGGCCGGATCTCAGCTCACTGCAAGCACCGCCTCCCGGGTTCACGCCATTCTCCTGCCTCCGCCTCCCAAGTAGCTGGGACTATAGGCGCCCGCCTCGTCGCCTGGCTAGTTTTTTGTATTCTTTAGTAGAGGCGGGGTTTCACCGTGTTAGTCAGGATGGTCTCGATCTCCTGACCTCGTGATCCGCCCGTCTCAGCCTCCCAAAGTGCTGGGATTACAGGCTTGAGCCACCGCGCCCGGCCTA
The DNA here is from genome assembly GCF_002776525.5 of Piliocolobus tephrosceles. Taxonomy (NCBI): domain Eukaryota; kingdom Metazoa; phylum Chordata; class Mammalia; order Primates; family Cercopithecidae; genus Piliocolobus; species Piliocolobus tephrosceles. Next base: position 42,809,704 of record NC_045448.1, on the reverse strand, counting down.
AAACTCTTTTCCTTATAAATTACCCAGTCTCGGGCAGTTCTACAGCAGTGTTGAGAACAGACTAATAAAGAGAAAATCCTAATTAAAATACATAAATTTGCATGAATACAACACCAAAGGAGTAAGGATTATGTACAGTAACTCTGTGTATCAGGTTTTCTCAACCTTGGCACCAATGGTAGACATTTTGGGTCAGATAATTTTTTGTTGTGGAGGCTGTCTCATGCACTGTAGGATGTTCAGCAGCATCCCTGGCCTCTATGCAGTGGATGACAGTAGCACTCCCTCATCCCTTTGTTAGAGCCGAAATTGTCAAATGTCCCTGGGATACAGTATCACTCCTGGTTGAGAATCACTGCTCTACATTAAGAAAACTATGGTTTTCTTAATTATATCTTGGTAACAAACATTTAAGATTGCATATATTAAGTGAAAGAATATGATTTTTTATGGACTTTTTTTTTGAGACAGGATCTTGCTGTCACCCTGGCCAGAGTGCAGTGGCCTGATCTCAGCTCACTGCAGCCTCCACCTCCTGGGCTCAAGTGATCCTCCCACCTCAGTCTTCCCAGTAATTGGGACTACAGGCATGAGCCACCAGGCCTGCTAACTTTTGTATTTTTTGTAGAGACAGGGTTTCACCATGTTGCCCAGACTGGTCTAAAACTCCTAGGATTAAGCGATCCTCCTTGGCCCCGCAAGTGCTGGGATTATAGGCGTGAGCCATCAAACCTGACCCTGGACCTGTGCTTTTTTTTTTTTTTTTTGAGACAGAGTCTCACTCCGTCTCCAGGCTGGAATGCAGTGATGCAACCTCGGCTCACTGCAACCTCTGACTTCTGGGTACAAGCGATTCTCCTGCCTCAGCCTCCCAAGTAGCTGGGACTACAGGTGCGCACCACCATACTCAGCTAATTTTTGTATTTTTAGTAGAGATGGGGTTTCACCATGTTGGCCAGGATGGTCTCAATCTCTTGACCTCGTGATCCACCCACCTCAGCCTCCCAAAGGGCTGGGATTACAGGCATGAGCCACCGCACCCGGCTATATTATTTAAAAAAAAAAAAAAGAGGAGGACAAAGAGAAATAAATCTGGAAATCTTTAAATATTTCTGTTCAAAGATATATGATCTGTTATTAATACTGCTTTAACAGATGCTCACAAATAAAAATTAAAAGAAGCTACACACACAACCCTGAAACATCTGTTTGTGTAGATAAATTAGAAGAATGAAAAGCCAAAATGAGAAGTTTGGGCTCAATAAAATCAATTAATCAATTTCTGAAGAAAAATGATTGACAAATTGTGCTGTGAGATGCTCATTCCATCCATGGGATGTGCAGCATAGCAAAGACACCATAATTCTGAATATTTGATGACAAATATGAAAAAAACTGTCAAGGAGGAATCAAGGAGGAAAAATATCTGCCTCTTGATACCACTCTTCCCTCTTATAGGAGGAAGTGAAATGAGAAAGTGAAATGTTCCAAAAAGGCAATACCTATTGGAAAGATCCTCCTCTCCAGGACAAGTTGGCCAATGAATAGCTCTGACCACCAGGAAAATCCCTCAAAGGTTCCACAACATGTAGAACACAAGTACTTGAGGGGGAGGTTGGGGATGGTTAATAGGTACAAAATAGCAACCTGGGTCACTAAGGGAGACTCCATCTCAAAAAATAGTAATATAAAATAACTAAAAGAGTATAACTGGATTGTTTGTATCACAAAGTATCAACGCTTGAGGGGACAGATATCCCATATTTCAAGATATGATTATTATGCATGACATGCCTATGTCAAAATATCTCATGTACCACATAAATATATACATCTATGTAGCCACAAAAATTGAAAATCAAAAAAACACGCATACAAGCACTTGAGACAATACATAGGATATACTTTGCATCTAACCCAAATGCTCTTGTGCATTGTGATTCTGGTTGAAGAAAACTACTTCAGCCCTTAAAGTGGTTAAGCGGTTAATTCAAATAGTATAAATATACATTTTCCAAAAAGAGCATGCTAAACATGTAGACTTTATGTTAAGCTGTGATAGGATTTTTCCTCCTACTAGCAATCTTGTTTCTTTTTTTTTTTGAGATGGGCTCTGTCGCCCAGGCTGGAGTGCAGTGGCTGGACCTCAGCTCACTGCAAGCTCTACCTCCCGGGTTTACACCCTTCTCCTGCCTCAGCCTCCCGAGTAGCTGGGACTACAGGCGCCCGCCACCTCGCCCGGCTAGTTTTTTGTATTTTTTAGTAGAAACGGGGTTTCACCGTGTTAGCCAGGATGGTCTTGATCTCCTGACCTCGTGATCCGCCCGTCTCAGCCTCCCAACTACTAGCAATCTTATGAGCCTAAGCACACTAACTTTCTCATGTTAACTTCACTTATTAAGGAGCACTACTTATAGGCATCAATAGTACCCTTTTGGCTAATTCAAATTTTATGTATAGATTGCCAAAAAAATTACAAAAGCCTAATACTTTAAAATGCTGTCATAATGAAATGAGCAGGAAGAAAACCAATTATTTTAAAGATTCCAAATAAGTTTTTAATATTCACAGCCAAACTGAAGAGAGACTAATAATCCACAGTGGAGTTCTATTTTATTACTTACATACTTAAAAGTTAGCACTACTATGTATTTTTCAATAAACATATCCATAAAAAATTGTTTTCTCTGAAAGTAGCAAAAAGGTCTCAATAGATATAAATTAAATTTACAGATCCTTTCAGCTGAACCTCCCTACTTTGACCAATAGAGAAATATTAAGAAATAAATACAAAATAAAAATTAAGATATTTTCAACTATTTTACTTGGTATAATTTTGCAGCTACACTCACAATCACACAAGTAAAATGTCCTAGGCACAAGTTTAGTCATTATAGTATTATTTTTAACAGCAAAAGACTAAAAAAAACAAAAATCCATTACTTAGGATTAAACAAATTAGATATATAATACGGTCATAAAAAAGAATGAGGCAGATCTTTACGATCCAATATGGACCTATCACCAAGATACTTCATTTCAAAAGCACAACATAAAAGCATCATAATTTACTCCACAATTTACTTAGACATACAAACATACCTCATTGCTTCTATACGCATAGAATATCTCTGGAAGTCCACCTAAGACTCTAAAAACACTGAAGACCTGGGGGGACGGTGCAGGAGTAAGACATTTTATTGTATACTTCATGTTTGTATATTTTGGTTTCTGAATCATGTATTACAAATCCACTTCCACTGAAACTGTCTCACAAGGTTACAAGAATTGCATGCAGGTTCTGGCCAGAAATGTAGTTACAATTAAGTATTACTCAGGCTGCACTTTGGCCCACTTCTCTGCTATTGAAAGTCATGTAGCACAAGATACTGACAAAAGCCTTGATTCTAATATCAGAGATCAAGTGTATGGGGAGCCCACTGTTCCCATAGTCAGGATCTCTGACATTAGAATCATAAGGCTTTTATTTAAGGATCACTTAAATTGTTTTTCGCCGGGCGTGGTGGCTCATGCCTGTAATCCTAGCACTTGGGGAGGTCAAGGCAAGCAGATCACTTGAGGTCAGGAGTTAAAGACCACCCTGGCCAACATGGTGAAACCCCATCTCTACTAAAAATACAAAAAAGTTAGCCAGGCGTGGTGACAGGCCCCTGTAATCCCAGCTACTTGGGAGGCTAAGGCACGAGAATTGCTTGAACCTGGGAGGCAAAGGTTGCAGAGAGCCGAGATCATGCCACTGCACTCCAGCCTTCGAGACAGAGCAAGACTACATCTCAAAAAAAAAAAAAAAAAAGAGGTTTTTCAGGCCCCGTGAATTCCAGCAACCAGTTTAAAGGCCCCCATAGAGGAACGAGATCAGAAGAATTCAGCTTCTTTATCCCCCACTTCATGACTTCACCATACAACTCTTCGACATCTCCAAACTTTGGCCCACTCCAAAAGCCTTAAAAGTCCCAACTCCAAACTCCCTGGGGGGACAGATTAGAGGTTTCCTCCCACCTCCTTGTTGGGGGACCCTACAATTAAACCTCCTTCTCTGCTGCAACCTGGTGTCTCAGAGTACTGACTGGCTGTGCTCAGTGGGCAGCTAACCTATCACAATTACACTACCAAAAACAATTTAAATTTTAAAAGCAAGAGGGCATGTCATCAGTTTTGTGATCCTGACAACAAAAAAAGACTGCTCTATCGACTGGGCATGGTGGTTCATGCCTGTAATCCCAGCACTTTGGGAGGCCGAGGCAGGCGAATCACGAGGTCAGGAGTTTGAGACCAGCCTGGCCAACACGGTGAAACCCTGTCTCTACTAAAAATACAAAAAGTTACCCGGGCATAGTGGCATGTGCCTGTAATCCCAGCTACTCAGGAGGCTGTGGCAGGAGAATTGCTTGAACCCAGGAGACAGAGGTTGCAGTAAGCCAAGATCACACTACTGCACTCCAGCCTGGGCCACAGAGCGAGACTCCGTCTCAAAAAAAAAAAAGATTGCTCTATCATCCACCACTTTTGGATCCCAGGTTGCACCGAGCATTTAACCAAACTGGATATACCATCCCTAACCACAGCACTACATAAATTCACTCTCAGCAATCTATTCCAATCTACTCCCATCTACCGACTATTGCTTTGCCGAGTATTTGAAATATTTTTTGTTTAAAAAGAAAATTCTGCTTATACATAAAATATTTTATGTTCATTTATTTATTTGTTTCTGACATACAGGTCAACCCGAGGAAAAACTTTCCTTCAAACACTAATTGCTCTAGGTAAAACATAAACCAAAAAAAAAAAAAAAAAAGAAAGAAAGAAAGAAATTCTAATTACACTCTTTGAAAAAGGATGGAAATGTTTTGTCAATACTCAACAACTCAGTTTTAAAAAGAGACATGAAGAGATAAATCCCAGAATTGTAAGGTATTTTTATTCAGTGAGCTAACTGAAAGAAGTTTCACAGCATCTCAATGCGGGGAGGAGAGTGGTGTAATATTTTCAGTCTCAACAGAATAATGAATTAAATGACAGGCAAAGCCAATATGTTTATCTCTTTTCTGAGATGCCTTTTAAATAAGAAGATGGCCTGGTTGGTGGCTCACGCCTGTAATCCCAGCACTTTGGGAGGCCGAGGCAGGCGGATCACCTGAGATCACCAGTTTGATACCAGCCTAGCCAGCATGGCAAAACCCCATCTCTACTAAAAATACCAAAAAAATTAGCCAAGCATGGTGGTGGGTGCCTGTAATCCCAGCTACTCGGGAGGCTGAGGCAGGAGAATCACTTGAACCCAGGAGGTGGAGGTTACAGTAGGCCAAGATCGCACCACCACACTCCAGTCTGGGTGACAAGAGCAAAACTCCATCTCATAAATAAATAAATAAATACATAAATAAATAAATAAATAAAGTGATAAGAAGAAAAGTAAAAGAACCACCAGGCACGGTGGCTCATGCCTGTAATCCCAACACTTTGGAAGGCCGAGGCAGATGGATCACAAAGTCAGGCGTTCAAGACCAGCCTGGCCAACATAGTGAAACCTCGTCTTACCAAAAATACAAAAATTAGCTGGGCACGGTGGTGCTCACCTGTAATCCCACCTACTTAGGAGGCTGAGGCAGGAGAATCACTTGAACCCAGGAGTCGGAGGCTGCAGTAAGCCGAGATAGCGCCACTGCACTCCAGCCTGAGCAAGAGTGAGACTCTGTCTCAAAACAAAATGAAACAAAACAAAACAAAAGAACCTGGCAGGGAATGGTGGCTCACACCTGTAATCCCAGCACTTTGGAAGGCCCAGGCGGGCAGATCATCTGAGGTCAGGAGTTTGAGACCAGTCTGACCAACACAGCAAAACCAAAAATACAAAAAAAAAAAAAAAAAAAATTAGCCAGGCTTGGTGGCACACACACTCCCAGCTACTTGGGAGGCTGAGGCGGGAGGATCGCTTGAACCCTTGAGGTGGAGGTTGCAGTAAGCCAAGATGACACCACTGCACTCCAACCTAGGAGACACAGCAAGACTCCATTTCAAATTTTAAAAAAAGAAAGAAAGAATCTAAACCATAATAAAGAGAATCTGAGGGGGCCGTTAGCAGAATAAAGATTTTCAGAAAATTTTGGAAGACAAAAAGGAAAGACTAAGAAGAGCACAAATGGCCACTTTCTACAATACTACTAAACACGGCATTGCTGGTTTTCCCTAATATAATTAGGACAAGAAAAACAATTAAGAAACAAAGCTCAGGCCTGGCACAGTGGCTTGGAAGGCCACGGCAGGAGGACCACTTGAGGCCAGGAGTTAGAGACCACCCTAGACAACACAGGGAGACCAGTTGCTACAAAAAAAAGTTTAAATTAGCTGGGCACGGTGGTCAGCACCTGCAGTCCCAGTTACTCAGGAGGCTGAGGTGAGAGGATCGCTTGAGCCCAGGACTTCAAGGCTGCAGTGAGCCATGAATCGTGCCACTGCACTCCAGCCTAGAAAATAGAGAAAAAATCCTGCTGCTAAAGGAAAAAAAAAAAGAAAAAAGAAACAAAGCTCAAAATATGTATACAGGGAGCTGGCTGGGTGCAGGGGCTCACACCTGTAATCCCAGCACTTTGGGAGGCCAAGACAGGCGGATCAACTGAGGTCAGGAGTTTGAAGCCAGCCTGGCCAACATGATGAAACCCAGTCTCTACTACAAATATAAAAATTAGTTGGGTGTGGTGGTATAGGCCTGTAATCCCAGCTACTTGGAAGGCTGAAGCACAAGAACTGCTTGAACCTGGGAGATGGAGGTTGCAGTGAGCCGAGGTGGTACCATTACACTACATCCTGGGTGACAAAGCGAGACTCTGTCTAAAAAAAAAAAAGGAGCTAATACTAGGGAAAATGGAACTGACCTATCCAGGATAGTCCTGAAGAATTTTCTACAAAAAAAAGTTTAAATTAGCTGGGCGCGGTGGTCAGCACCTGCAGTCCCAGTTACTCAGGAGGCTGAGGTGAGAGGATCGCCTCTAAGAGGGTAAGACTTAGAAAAGTCAACTTCACAACTGCCTGAAGACAAAGTCAGCCCATAAAACTGAAGCTCCTAGGCCAGGCGCGGTGGCTCATGCCTGTAATCCCAGCACTTTGGGAGGCCGAGGCGGGTGGATCATGAGGTCAGGAGTTCGAGACCAGCCTGGCCAACATGGTGAAACCCTGTCTCTACTAAAAATGCAAAAATTAGCTGGGCATGGTGGTGGGTGCCTTTAATGCCAGCTACTCAGGAGGCTGAGGCAGGAGAATCACTTGAGCCCAGGAAGCGGAGGTTGCAGTGAGTCGAGATTGCACCACTGCACTCCAGCCTGGGTGACAGAGTTAGACCCCGTCTAAAAAAAAAAAAAAAAAAATGAAGCTCCTGTTCAGCCTTACTACCTTGGTTTTGAATAACAATAGATAACTATGAATCATCTAATACTTGAGAACTGACTACAGCACGAAAGATAAATACAAAAAATCAACAACTGAACTTGAAGAAACAATTTAGGCAACAATACAGTGCAGATCTCTGCTCACTGCAAGCTCCGCCTCCCGGGTTCACACCATTCTCCTACCTCAGCCTCCCGAGTAGCTGGGTGCTCGCCACCACACCCAGCTAATTTTTTTGTATTTTTAGTAGAGACAGGATTTCATCATGTTAGCCAGGATGCTCTTGATCTCCTGACCTCGTGATCCGCCCGCCTCAACCTCCCAAAGTCCTGGGATTACAGGTGTGAGTCACCGTGTCCAGCCCATAAAACAAATTTTAAAACATGACTGGCAAAATTAAAATATCACTAGATGTACTAGAAAAATCAAAGATTTAGCTCAGGGACCTCCACCTCCAAAAAAAGGAAAGAAAGAAAAATGGAAAATATGAGAAAACGGGCTGGGCACGGTGGATCACGCCTATAATCCCAACGTTTTGGGAGGCCGAGGCGGGCGGATCACCTGAGGTCAGGAGTTCAAGACCAGCCTGGCCAACATGGTGAAACTCCACCTCTACTAACTATACAAAAATTAGACAGGCATGGTGGCGGGTGCCTGTAATCCCAACTACTTGGGAGGTTGAGGCAGGAGAATCACTTGAATCTGGGAAGCAAAGGTTGCAGTGAGTCAAGATGGCGCCACTGTACTCCAGCCTCGGTAACAAAGCGAGACTCCATATCAAAAAAATAAAAAAAAAAATAAAGGAAAACAGATCTTCAAATTACAATGGTGTAAAATGCATCACTGTAAAATTTCAGGATGCAACAAATAAGAAAATTCTAAAAAGATTTCACAGAGGAAACAGGTAACATGCAAAGAATGGAGAACTGATGTGGTATGAAACTCACGTTCAACGACAATGGATGCCTGATGACAATGGGGTAAACATCTTCAAAGTTTTGAGGGAAAATCATTTTCAACCCAAAATTCAATGCAAAAAAAGATCATGTTATCAAGTGTCTACCATTAAATTATGAATTTCATAGCAGAATAGTACAGGAGGTTACAAAATATTAAAAGATTGAGTCTGACAAAGTTGAGAAGCTCTAAGTTAATATACATTAAAAACAAAAAAGAAATAAAAGTGAATATACATTAAGATACAAAATGAAAATTAATAAAAATCCAAAAATAATATTAAAAATTATATTTTATAATAAAAGTAATTCAGTTTTGTTGAAATAAAAATAAAATCAAATACTAAACAGAGAAGTCTGAATTATGGATCACTAGGCAATAATCGACTTCTAGCAACATCCTAAAAAGCAACAACCAAATTATACTCTTCCCGTTAGACACCACTATCTTTCTGTCTCTTGCATTTGCTCCTTCCTTTTACCCCTCCAACCATACCTTTAAATCTGAACTACCAGGCTGGGCGAAGTGGCTCAGCCTGTAATCCCAGCACTTTAGAGGCCAAGGTGGGTGGATCACACCTAAGGTCAGGAGTTCAAGACCAGCCTGGCCACCATGGTGAAACCCCGTCTCTACTAAAAATACAAAAAAATTAGCCGCATGTAGTGGCACACACCTGTAGTCCCAGGTACTTGGGAGGCTGAGCCAGGAAAATGGCTTGACCTGGGAGGTGGAGGTTGCCATGAGCAGAGATCGCGCCACTGCTCCTGCCTGGACGACAGAGCGAGACTCTGTCTCAAAAAAAAAAAAAAAAAAAAAAAAAAAAAAAAAATCTGAACTACCAACACAAGAACTCAAGGAGCATGGTACAACACCATGGGAATACAATTAGCAAAATCCAAACAGTGAAAAGGAAACAAAACCCCAGTTTCTTCAACAAAAACTAGCAAAGGAAAAAGAAAGAGAAGAAAAAGGGAAGTCCTAACTTTTCCCCTGCTATGGCCACCTGTTGTGCTGGATTCCCAAGCTTGCAAGCTGGGAGAGCACTGCCTCTAGAAGACTGAAGAAAAGACCCAAAGACAGCAGCATGACATAAGCTTTATTCAAGAAACTTATGTCCAGGGAGTTCAGGAGGGGAAGGCTGGACAGGAAAAACCATTCCCTTTTATAAAAAGCATGCAGGTTTTATAGTAAGTACCCTTCGCATAGCAACCACCACTTAGCAGCCTCCACCCAGCTCAAAACAATGGGCCTCAGTTCCTTGTACCACCTGCATTCCAAGGCACACGCCAGGATCCAGGTGTCCTTCATAGGTATGACATAAACATCAGGATTGACCATTATTGGAAGACTCAACAAACATTCACCAAGGAACACAGGATCATTCTCAAGGTATGTTTGAGTTATTGCTGTCTGGCAAGACACGCCCACCATATACCACCCAACTGACTTGGTACCATTTACTAAAACAACTACCTTTTCCTCATTATATTACCATGGAGACTTTGTCATAAACAAAGTTGCATTATACATGTGAATCTCTTCTGGGTTTTGCATTGTTTCATCGGTTTATTTTTCAATCCACTTACTAATATACCCTATCTTAATTATTCTAACTTTACAAGTGTCTTCCTCACTAATGATATAAGCAACATAAGTTCTCCAGCACTTTTGTTTGTCAAGATTGACTTTGTCAGTGCTTCTCAAAACTTTTGTTCTCAAGATTCCTTTACATGGAGGCCAGGTGTGGTAGCTCACACCTACAATCCCAGCACTTTGAGAGACTAAGGTGGGAAGATTACTTGAGGCCAGGAGTTCAAGATCAGCCTTGGCAACAGAGCAAGATCCCATTTCAAAAAAAATAAATAAATAAGCAAAAAATTTTTTAAACATTCCTTTACGTTCATAAAAACTATTGAGGAACTCAAAGATCTTACGTTGGATATTTATCAACATCTACCATGTTGAAATTAAAACTGAGAAGAAACTTAACATTTACTAATTTAAAATAAAAACGTATTACAAATTAGTAATATTTATTATGAATAATTACTATTTTCCAAAACAAATATAAAACTCTAATAAGAGTGATGCTGTTTCACATTTTTGCAAATTGCTTCAATGTCTACCTTAATAGCTTTACTGAGGTATACCTGACAAATAAAAATTGTATATTTACAGTGTACAACATGTTTTGATGTATGTATACATTGCGAATGGCTGACAACTAGTTTCACATGAATATCTACGAAATAACCATGACTTTTCAAAAAAAGCCAATAAAACAACCATGTCTAAATAAACATAGCTTAGCTTTCAGTGATGACCTTCAAGTAAAAATGGTATTCCATGAAAAAGGCAGCTAGTTCAGCTCACGATTCAAACAATCCCATGTTTTCTCAAGATAATCAGCTGGGCCCAGTGGCTCATCCCTGTAATCGCAACACTTTGGGAGGCCAAGATAGGAGGATTGTTTGAATCCAGAAGTTTAAGACCAACCTGGGCAACATAGCTAGACTCTGTCTCTACAAAAAATTTAAAAATTAGCCAGGCATGGTGCTGTGCACCTGGGGTCCAAGCTAATTGGGAGGCTGGGGTGGCAGGATTGCTTAGGCTGAGAAGGTCAAAGCTGCAGTGAGCTGTGATGACACCACTATACTCTAGCCTGAGCGACAGAGCGAGACCCTATCTCTCAAAAAGAAAAGAAAACCATTACACATCAATATGCAACAGAAGTGTGTTTAGGTGTACTTCTGAGTTCACAGGTCAAGATGTGTGATGTTGGCTGGGCACGGTGGCTCATGCCTGTAATTCCAGTACTTTGGGAGGCCAAGGCGGGTGCATCACCTGAGGCCAGGAGTTCGAGATCAGCCTGGCCAACATGGTAAAACACCGTCTAGGCCGGGCGCGGTGGCTCAAGCCTGTAATCCCAGCACTTTGGGAGGCCGAGACGGGCGGATCACGAGGTCAGGAGATCGAGACCATCCTGGCTAACATGGTGAAACCTCGTCTCTACTAAAAATACAAAAACTAGCCGGGCGAGGTGGCAGGCGCCTGTAGTCCCAGCTATTCGGGAGGCTGAGGCAGGAGAATGGCGTAAAAATCCGGGAGGCGGAGCTTGCAGTGAGCTGAGATCAGGTCACCGCACTCCAGCCTGGGCGACGAGACTCTGCCTCAAAAAAAAAAAAAAAAAACACCGTCTCTATTAAAAATATAAAAATAAGCCAGGTGTGGCAGTGCACATCTGTAATTCCAGCTACTCGGGAGGCTGAGGCAGGACAATCACTTGAACCTGGGTGGCAGAGGTTGCAGTGAGCCGATATCACGCCATTGCACTCCAGGCGACAGAGCAAGACTCTGTCAAAAAAAAAAAAAAAAAAAAAGATGTGTGATGTCTTGAAACAATACAGAGGTGATGGTTGCAAACACTGTCAATGTGCTAAATGCCACTGTACATGGTTAATGGTTAATCTGACGTTATATGAATTTCACCTCAATTATAAAGGGCCAAAATTTATTAAAGCTAATAAATTATACTACTTTGCCAAGAACATTCTTAAGTAGAACTTGCCTTTGTTTTTTTTTCTTAAACTGTGAATGCACAGCATTCTAGAACACAACTACTAACTAGCTCGGCCCCGTACCACTGATTCGTGCTATGGCACCAGCAGAGCAAAATCAACACAAAAAAAGGTAGGTAACATCTTCCTGTTATGAAAATAGTCTTGATTTCATAAACCCTTGGAAAAAGTCTTGGGGGACATCTGGGTATAAAGAAATAATAATTTGAAAAACCCTTATTTTGAGTATTAGTCCTTCCCTTTTTTTGAATCAACTTCTCAATTTATACATACACACACAATCCTGCTGAGATTTTATTTGGAACTATATTGAATCACTAGGTCAATTTAGGGGAAACTCAAATATTGTAATGATATATCCCACATTTATTTAAATTTTCTTTAATTCTTTCAGCAATACTCTAGTTTGTATGTAAAGGTTTTACAGAAGTTTCTTTAGATTCATTTGATGTTTCTGGATGATAATATAAACATCACTTTAAATTGTGTTTCCTAACTGACCCAGCCTCACACCATATACACATTGAGTAAAATTGACTAAGATACAAAAAGTGGAGCAGTAAAGCATCTAGATGAATATACTTGAGAATATCTTCACAATCTTAAGAAATCTTTGCTTATTCCAAAATAGTGACACTGGATTAGTTTTTTCATGAGTGCTCTTTCTGAGTTACCACTCTTCTTACTCAACCTCCATTCTGCTCCTTTATCTGTATCAAACTTATCAGTCATATCTATCAACTACTGAACAATGGAATTTTCCCAGCTTTTAACTGTTCTCTCTCCTCTTGCTGTTCCATTGTTCATTTTGCAACCATTATTTCTCACATATTTAAAAACCAACCAACCAAGCTAGAACAAGCAAAAATGACAACAGCTGCACTGAAGAATAAGCATTACTTAACATGAGAGGCAGCTACCAACGCAAGTAATGAGGCTCCTCTGTCAGTCAGATGTGGCCAAAATCCAGCAGTGAGCACACATACAATTATTACAGAAAAGAAAAATGAAGGCGGGGCACGGTGGATCACACCTGTAATCCCAGCACTTTGAAAGGAGGCCGAGGCGGGTGGATCACGAGGTCAGGAGATAGAGACCATCCTGGCTAACACAATGGAACCCCATCTCTACTAAAAATGTAAAAAATTAGCCAGGCGTGGCGGCGGGCGCCTGTAGTCCCAGCTACTAGGGAGGCTAAGGCAAGAGAATGGCATGAACCCGGGAGGTGGAGCTTGCAGTGAGCTGAGATCGCGCCACCGCACTCCAGCCTGGGTGACTGAGCGAGACTCTCAGTCTCAAAAAAAAAAAAAAAAGAAAAGAAAAGAAAAAGGGGCCAGGCTCAGTGGCTCACACCTGTAATCTCAACACTTTGGGAGGCCAAGGCAAGAGGATCAGCTGAGCACAGGAGTTTGAGGCCAGTCTGGACAATAACATTAGACCCAAGCTCTACCAAAAAAATTATTTTAATAAGCCAGGCACAGTGGTACATGCCTGTAGTCCCAGATACTCAAGAGGATGAGACAGGAGGATCACCTGAGCCCATGATGTGGAGGACACAGTGAACTATGTTCACGCCACTGCACTCCAGCCTGGGCAACAGAGCAAGACTCTGTTTCAAAAAAGAATAGGAAAAAAAATGCATTAAAGACATACCAAAATGTCAGTAGTACTTCTGCACAATGGAATTACAGATAAGGGGAGGAGTAGTGTCTTTTTCCATATTTTCTGTATGTCAAAAATAAATTATACTGTTTTTATGACCAGAAAATAAACACAAGTTTATTTAAAATTTTTAACATACAGCTAATGCTGAAGTAACAGCAAAATGAACATATTCATAATACATTACCAGGGGGAAATTGACAGAATTCTTGAAGGATTAGCATTCTGCAACAAAAATATTTGAAATATGTTCCCCTAAGTTAGAAAAAGGTCTGTTCTCAAATGATAATGACAGTTAACATGACTACCTTTCTACTACTAGGAAAGAGAAGATTAAGAGTTGTTTTCAGGCAGAGCATAGTTGTTCACTCATGGTGGGAGGCCAAGGTGGAAGGACTACATGAGGCCAAGTGTTCAAGACCAGCCTGGGCAACACAGTGAGACCTTCTAACAAAAATTTTTTTACATTACGCAGATATGGTAGCGTGCACCTGCAGTCCCAGCTATTTGGAAGGCTGAGGTGGGAGGATCACTTGAGCCCAGAAGTTTGAGGCTACAGTGAGCTATGATCACTCCATTGCACAACAGCCTGGGCAACACAGCAAAACTACATCTCTATTTAATTTTTTTTGTTTTTTAAAAAAGGAGTTGTTTACAGCAGATTTCCATCAATGCTCCCTTCATCAGAACCAGCCATACTGTCAAGCAAGGAAGGGAATAAAAATAAAGGTAAAGTGGCATTTTCTCTATCTGATGTCTAAATGTGCAAATCTTATTTTATTTTATATATTTATGTATTTATTTATTTATTTTGAGGCAGAGTTTCACTGTTGTTGCCCAGGCTGGAGTGCAATGGCACAATCTCAGCTTACTGCAACATCAGCCTCCCGGGTTCAAGCGATTCTCCTGCCTCAGCCTCCCTAGTAGCTGAGATTATAGGCATGCACCACAAGGCCTGGCTAATATTGTATTTTTAGTAGAGACGGGGTTTCACCATGTTGGTCAGGCTGGTCTTGAACTCCTCACTTCAGGTGATCCACCCACCTCGGCCTCCCAAAGTGCTGGGATTAAAGGTTTGAGCCACCATATCCAGCCTCAAACGTGCAAATTTTAAAATAATACCTTTTCCCGGCCGGGCGCGGTGGCTCAAGCCTGTAATCCCAGCACTTTGGGAGGCCGAGACGGGCGGATCACGAGGTCAGGAGATCGAGACCATCCTGGCAAACAGGGTGAAACCCCGTCTCTACTAAAAAATACAAAAAACTAGCCGGGCGAGGTGGCGGCGCCTGTGGTCCCAGCTACTCGGGAGGCTGAGGCGGGAGAATGGCGTAAACCCGGGAGGCGGAGCTTGCAGTGAGCTGAGATCCGGCCACTGCACTCCAGCCCTGGGCCACAGAGCGAGACTCCGTCTCAAAAAGAAAATAATAATAATAATAATAATAATAATAATACCTTTTCCCATTATATATATATCTACTCATTTCAGGAAAACTAGAAGTATAGATAAGTATAAAGATAAAATTTGCTTGCATTTTGTGATATTAAAACATTTTTTGATGTTAAAACAATTCTGTTTCCTAGCAAGAAAACTCAGAGAAAAAATAAAACAAATCTACAATGAACACATCAGTATGTATATTTCTACAAAGTTGTGTGAGAAGTTCTGCAAGATCAAGTCCTAAAAGCAGAATTGCTGGCTCAAAGGGTATGTACGCCTTGCAATTTGACGGATCTTTCTGGTTATACTAATATTCTGACAAGAAGAATATCTGTTTCTCCATCCAATACTGGATATTAAGATAAGAACGATAGTATTCTCTCCCTAAATAATTCTTATAGGCTAGAACCTTTTCTATTTATCCCTTTCTCATGGTTGCTACAAATTGCTCTTAAATTGGTTTTGTTTCAAGACAAATAATGAGTATACAAAAAAGCTTTCCTATTCTCTGTCTAGTATTCCATTTCAAAGTCCAACAAACCACACTTGCTCAGAGTGTGAGCAAAAAAAAAGAAAAAGCACAAAATCTAAAATTACATTTAAAGTCAATTGCAATTAAGAAGATATTACTCAGCTAGGCACGATGGCTCACACCTGTAATCCCAACACTTTGGGAGACGAAGGCAGGAGGATCGCTCGAGGCCAGCAGTTTGAGACCAGCCTGGCCAACATGACAAAACCTCGTCTCTACAAAAAACACAGAAATTAGCCAGGCATGGTGGCGTGAGCTTATAATCCTAGCTATTCAGGAGGCTAACTAAGGTGGGAGCATCATCTGAGCCAGGGAGGTCGAAGCTGCAGTGAGCCATGATTGTGCCACTACACTCCAGTCTGGGTGATAGAGTGAGACCCTGTCTCAAAAAAAAAAGAGGAGATTATTCAAATATCTGTGGATGACTTATTTCCTTAA
Source organism: Piliocolobus tephrosceles (assembly GCF_002776525.5). NCBI lineage: Eukaryota > Metazoa > Chordata > Mammalia > Primates > Cercopithecidae > Piliocolobus > Piliocolobus tephrosceles. The sequence continues at coordinate 42,793,695 of NC_045448.1, read as the reverse complement.
AGAATAAAAGTAAAATTAAATGTAAACTCTATACAAGGTTCAAATCCTGAATGGCTATTGGATACAACGTTCCACAGTAAACATCAAAAAAAAAAAAAAAAAAGAGAGAGATGAGATCTTCAAGAATCTTATAATCTGAAATGAAGTCTAAATAAACCCACCTAGGCCAGGTGTGCAGTGGCACATGCCTGTAATCCCAGCACTTTGGGAGGTCGAGGCAGACAGATCACCTGAGGTCAGGAGTTTGAGACCAGCCTGGCCAACATGGTGAAACCCCGTCTCAACTAAAAATACAAAAATATTGCCAGGCCTAGTGGCACATGCCTGTAATCCCAGCTACTCAGGAGGCTGAGGCAGGAGAATCACTTGAACCCGGGAGGCGGACTTGCAGTGAGCCGAGATCACACCACTGCACTCCAGCCTGGGTGACAAGAGTGCAACTATGTCTCAAAAACAAAAACAAAGAAGAGATTATTCAAATATCTGTGGATGACTTATTTCCTTAAAGAACAAAAGTAAAATTAAATGTAAACTCTATACAAGGTTCAAATCCTGAATGGCTACTATCCGGATACAGTGTTCCATAGTAAACATTAAAAAAAAAAAACAGGCCGGGCGCGGTGGCTCAAGCCTGTAATCCCAGCACTTTGGGAGGCCGAGACGGGTGGATCACGAGGTCAGGAGATCGAGACCATCCTGGCTAACACGGTGAAACCCCGTCTCTACTAAAAATACAAAAATCTAGCCGGGCGAGGTGGCGGGCGCCTGTAGTCCCAGCTACTCGGGAGGCTGAGGCAGGAGAATGGCGTAAACCCGGGAGGCGGAGCTTGCAGTGAGCTGAGATCCGGCCACTGCACTCCAGCCTGGGCGACAGAGCCAGACTCCGTCTCCAAAAAAAAAAACAAAAAACAAAAATAGAGCTTCAAGAATCTTATAATCTAAGACGAAGTATAAATAGAACCACCTAGGCCAGGTGCAGTGGCCCACACCTGTAATCCCAGCAATTTGGGAGGCCAAAGCAGGCAGATCACCTGAGGTCAGGAGCTCAAGACCAGCGTGGCCAACATAGCGAAACCCTGTCTCTACAAAAATAAAAAAATTAGCCAGGCATGGTGGTGCATGCCTGTAATCTTAGCTACTCTGGAGGCTGAGGCAGAAGAACTGCTTGAACCCGGGAGGCAGAGGTTGCAATGAGCCAAGACTGCACACTGCTGCACTGCAGCCTGGGCAACAGAGCAAGACTCTGTCTAAAAATAAATAAATTAAAATAAAATAAATAAATAGAACCACCTAGGCAAATTTTACATAAGATCCAAGATTCTTACAAGCTGCTCATGACACTTTCACAACTGAACTACTAAGGCAACGCCTCATTTTGGAGGACAGAAAATCATGCAGAAGTGACATGGCATCGCTTAAACCAGGAAAAGTTCACTAGAAATTGTGGTTATCGCCACCCTTCTAAATAATGATGGTGACAGCATCTGTATTCTAGGATCCTAACCTAAAACTGTTTGGGTTTTTTTGTTTGTTTGAGACAGAGTCTCGCTCTGTCACCCAGGCTGGAGTGCAATGGTGCAATCTCGGCTCACTGCAACCTCCGCCTCCTGGATTCAAGCAATTCTCCCGCCTCAGCCTCCCAAGTAGCTGGGATTAAAGGTACCTGCCATCACGCCCAGGTAATTTTTCTATTTTTAGTAGAGACGGGGTTTCATCATGTTGGCCAGGCTGATCTCGAACTCCTGACCTCAGGTGATTCACCCGCTTCTGCCTCCCAAAGAGCTAGGATTACAGGTGTGAGCCACCATGCCTGGCCTCTAACCTAACAACTGTTAAAAGGAAAAGAGGCAGGGCTCACGCCTGTAATCCCAGCACTTTGGGAGGCTGAGGCAGATGGATTACTTGAGGCCAGGAGTTTGAGAGCAGCATGGCCAACATGGCAAAACCCCGTCTCTATTGAAAATACAAAAATTAGCTGAGTGCAGTGGCATGCATCTCTAGTCCCAGTTACTCAGGCTGAGGCACGAGAATCGCTTGGACCCAGGAGGCAGAGGTTGCAATGAGCTAAGATCACACCACTGCACTCCAGCCTGGGTGACAGAGTGAGTTTCAAAAAACACACAGAAAAGGAAAAGGATGCAAGGCTTTCTCTGAAGCACTCTAGAGATTGCTCGAACACTACACACACCTGTATCTTTAAGATCTATCCTATTGCTGCCACCAAATTAAGGATCCTGATAGCTTCCCTGGCCTTTCTTAAAAAGTATAGTCAGCTGGACACAATGGCTCACGCTCGTTATCCCAACACTTTGGGAGGTCAAGGCAGGAGGATGGCTTAAGGCCAGGAGTTCGAGACCAGCCTGGGCAATATAGGGAGACCCTGTCTCTACAAAACAAATTTAAAAATTAAAAATTAGCCATGTGTGGTGGTAAAGCTCTGGTCGCAGCTGCTCAGGAGGCTGAGGCGGGAGGACTGCTTGGGCCCAGGAGGTCAAGGCTGCAGTGAGCTGTGCATGCCACTGCACTCCAACCTGGGCAACAGAGTCAGATCCTGCCTGTCTCAAAATAAATAAATATATATTGATATAAAAAGTATATCATGGTTCAGCAATGAGGTAAACAGAGTTCTCAACAGTGATACTCTGAACCAGGTCCAGGTCTACCAAAGTGGGTATAACGGGCTTCTCTATCACCACTCACTCCTTGTAGCAAGATAAACTTGGAGTACAAGTCATCATGTCCAAAAATTCTTACAGTAGGACAAACTGAATCCAATAATTAGCAGGTAACTACGGAAGACACACTGAAGCATAACTTCAAAGGCTGCAGTCCAGGTCACAAGGTTGGCAGGCAGAAAAGAACCGGCTCTTTTTAAAGATGCCTAACTTGTTGCACCACCAAGTGGGAAATAGGTATTAATCATTACAAGTACCAATGTTCTAATTAGCAGCTTTTAAAAATCCAGAGTTCCTGTATTTGACATGTGGAAAAACTGATGATGGACCAGATAAAGTACACATCCATAAACACAGGCAGCAATCAACCAATCAAGTATTTCCTAGTTCCTAATATACACTTAGCACTGTAACATTATCTAGTAGTAAAATAGTATAGTTATGCTTAAATAGGTTTTTTACTTCTATCCATTTGACTTGAGCATCTAAATAGAAAAATTATGTGAAAAAACAGAAAAGAGCCTATCTAATTAACAGAAAATCAAAGAATCTACCTAATTAACAAATTACTGAGGAGTTTTCTATCTCTGATGCTTTTTAACACTTACAGTTATGTACTCATGATAATACCATATTTCTGGTACTTGCGCAGTGGCTCATGCCTGTAATCCCAGCACTTTGGGAGGCCGAGGCAGGAGAATCACCTGAGGTCAGGAGTTGGAGACCAGCCTGACCAACATGGTGAAACCCTGTCTCCACTAAAAATACAAAACTTAGCTGGGCATGGAGGTATGTGCTGGTAATCCCAGCTACTGGGGAGGCTGAGGCAAGAGAACCGCTTGACCCTGAGAGGGAGAGGCTACAGTGAGCCAAGATCATACCACTGCACTCCAGCCTGGGTGACAGAGTAATACTCTGTCTCAAAAAAAACCAAAAATATTGTATATCTGCAACCAAGCAGTCTGGATTCAATTTCTGAATATGCCATTTATGAGCTGTGAGCCTTTAAAAAGTTACCTAATCATTGTGTGTTTCAGTCTCCTAGTCTGTAAAATGGGGATAATAACAGGATCTACTTCACAGACACATGCACAACAATCTGAATGGTGCCTAGCAATCATAACCAGTTCACTAAATTTTAGCTTTTGTTTTGTTTTGTTTTGTTTTTTGAGACAGAGTTTCGCTCTTGTCACCTAGCCTGGAGTACAATGGTGCGATCTTAGCTCACTGCAACCTCCACCTACCAGATTCAAGCAATTCTCCCGCCTCAGCCTCCGGAGGAGCTGGGGTTACAGGCATGCACCACCATGCCCAGCTAATTTTTGTATTTTTAGTAGAGATGGGGTTTTGCCATGTTGGTCAGGGTGGTCTTGAACTCCTGACCTCAGGTGATCCACCCACCTCAGCCTCCCGAAGTGCCGGGATTACAGGCATGAGCCACCGCGCCCAGCCTAGAGTGTTTCTTTTTTTTTTTTTTTTTTTAAGACAGAGTCTTGCTGTGTCACCCAGGCTAAAGTACGGTGTCACAATCATGGCTGACTATAGCCTTGAACTCCTCGGCTCAAGCAATCCTCCTACCTCAGCTTCCCAAGTACGTCTAGGACCACAGGCATACACTACCATGCCATGCTAATTTTTTTATTATTTATAGAGACAGGGTGTCCCAGTATTGCCCAGGCTGGTCTTTAACTACTAGGCTCATGTAATCCTCCCACCTCGGCCTCTCAAAGTGCTAGGATTAGAGGCATGAGCCACTGCACCCAGCTGAATATTAGAATATTTTAAAGCCAGATTCACCATATTACACACGAACTATATATAAGACTGGGTTATATATTAATATAATGAGTACAACAGCCCAAGCATCACAAAGCAGATAATGGAAGGGTAGGTTTCAAGATGAGATCAAAGAAATAGCTACATAACCAGCCTATCAGCCATTGCCAATTGTGAGGAGTTGTGTTGCTCATCTCAAATTTACAAATTTTCAGTCTACTTATGATTGAATGTACAATGAAGAGATATTTGTAAATCAGATAACACAAATTTAAAGTTATTGAATATTTGTGATAAGAAAATCTATCAGGCTGAGCGCAGTGGCTCACGCCTGTAATCCCCGCACTTTGGGAGGCTGAGGCGGGCAGATCACCTGAGGTTGGGAGTTCGAGACCAGCCTGACCAACATGGAGAAACCCCGTCTCTACTAAAAATACAAAATTAGCCAGGTGTGCTGGCGCATGCCTGTAATCCCAGCCACTCGGGAGGTTGAGGCAAGAGAATCACCTGAACCCGGGAGGCAGAGGTTTCGGTGAGCCAAAGTCATGCCACTGCACTCCAGCCTGGGCAACAAGAGCAAAACTCCGTCTCAAAAAAAAAAAGAAAAAAAGAAAATCTGTTAATGAAGGTATTAGTCATACACACATATTGAAACTGAATACAGTAAAATATATACCTATGACGCATAGCAGCTGACATATAAGGCTTATAGTGCTTAATGTTTGCAACACATAATCTATTATTCAATGACCTCAATCACTGTGTATAAAAATGAAGCACGCTGCCTCTCACTTCCCCCCAAAAAATGTCCCAAAGGGATACTCACTACTCAAGCCCTATCTATCTCACAAACAAGAGATGAATCATTAACTCTACTCCAAAAAGTCCTGGGTCCTATCCACTCTCTTCTAGTGGAATCAGAAGAAACAGAGTTTCCTCCCTGCCACTTTGGGAAGCGTAAGCATCTCATGAATATTATAGTTCACAGACTACAAAGGAACTCAAGAATGCCTCAGTCAGTTTTTCTTCTATGTTCCAAAGAGCACCAAGGAAATTCTGGGCACTTGATAAGTGTCCCTGAGAGTAAAACATCAGTATTCACCAAATTACCCTCTTTGCTGCCCAAGAACAATGGGGCTTTGGTAATTTTCTCCTTTTAAAGCCAAAAAGGTAAGGCATGACTTCAACATTAGCAAAATGTCAAGACCACTCCAATGTGCACTTGTTCTACATCAGCATGTGGGCTGGATAGCACAGCTCCATGCCTTGGCCAGGGACTGCCCCAACCCCACTCAGCTGTTTAAAAATGATGGCCACAAATGAGAAAACGTGGCTCTGCCCTATTCCTTCTCAATTTGGAAAAAAACAAAAAGCCCCAAATATCTATGTCTCTTCATCATAATTCAAAGAAATTACCACCCGGTAAATTCACTGAGTTTCTAAGCCAGGTTCCTTGTGTCAATTATCAGGCACTTATTAAGCTCCCTAAGCTAGAATATACTCAGGAAATGTGTTCAACAGTAACTAAATGATCATGTAGACTATGTAATTTCTATGTTCAACAAAGAAGTGTCTTGATAATTATATTTTAATATACTCTGTCAGTCCTTATGGAAGATAAAAAACACATCACTAGTTTTTCCATTCCAGGCAATCTGTTAAAAGAAACCAACGTTACTTATAAACAGATTCCAAGCTATCAGGAGAGTAAATTAAAAATACACTTGTGTCTTTTAGATACATTTTTAAAACCATTTGTCAGATTCTTGTTCTGGCAAGAGTCTTAAGACTGGCCACATAACTTCTTTTTTATTTATTTTTATTTATGTATTTACTTATTTAAATTTTTTTTTTTTTTTTTTTTTTTTTGAGACAAGAGTCTCACTTGTTGCCCAGGTTGGAGTACAGTAGTGCGATCTTGGCTCACCGCAACCTTCACCTCCCAGGCTCAAACAATTCTCCTGCCTCAGCCTCCAGAGTAGCTGGGATTACAGGCATGTGCCTCCATGCTCAGCTAATTTTTATATTTTTAGTAGAGATGAGGTTTTGCCATGTTGGCTAGGCTGGTCTCAGACTCCTGACCTAAAGTGATCCGCCTGTCTTGGCTTCCAAAGTGCTGGGATTACAGGCGTGAACCACCACGCCCAGCCCCACATAACTTCTTAAACTTAAAGTTAATCTTTATATTCTAGTGTCTTCCAATTAAATAAATGGAGGCCATGCTCGTGATTCAAACCTGTAATCCCAGCATTTTGGGAGGCTGAGGTGGGCAGATCACTTTAGGTCAAGAGTTCGAGACCAGTCTGGCCACCACGGCAAGACATCATCTCTACAAAAAATATAAAAAATTAGCCAGGCATGGTAGCACATGCCTGTAGTCCCAGCTACTCAGGAGGCTGAGGTGGGAAGATCACTTGAGCCCAGGAGTTCAAGGCTACAGTGAGCTATGATCATGCCACTACACTCCAGTCTAGGCAAAAAAGCAGGTCCTGCACAGTCAATCAATAAAAAGCGCATATGGCTCTTTAGCATCATTAGTTACACACAACCTTAAGAAAATCTCAAAATATGTTTTTATGTTCCATCTCTTTGAACAAAAATTACTCACCTACTATTTTTATTTCTTGAAAAAGCATTATTGGTCGATAAAAAGACCACTCCCATTATTACCTGGCCTAACTGTCTTTTCCAGCAAATGACTTAAGTCGTACAGAATATACTAACCCTACCAAATCTAACCATAGTGCCCCCTAACAAAAATCCTAAATAGCAGGCCATAGCAGAATGCACTTGTAGTCCCAGCCATTTAGGAGACTGAGGCAAGAGGATTGCTGGAGCTCATGACCAGCCTGGGCAACATAGCCAGCTCTATATCTCTCTATCTATCTACTATTTATCTATCTCACCTATTTATTATTTATTTCACATAGGGTTTCACTCTGTCCCCCAGGCTAGGGTGCGGTGGTATAACTGTGGCTCACAGCAGCCTCAAACTCCTGGGCTTAAGCAATCCTCCCACCTCAGTCTCCCAATTAGCTGGAACCACAGGCACATACCACCATACTTAGCTAATTTTTATATTTTTGGTAGAGACAAGGTCTTGCTCTATTGACCAGGCTGGGCTCAAACTCCCAGCATCATGCAATCCCCCTCCCCGCCTAGGCCTCCCAAAGACTGCAACTCAATGTAGAAAACAAAAACAAACAAAACCAAATAAAAACAATGATATGAGGTTTTCTATGGGGGTGAGGGAGTGGCTCATGTTATTTCTGAAAAGATCTGGAGAAAAATAAATTATATATCTTTATCACACACTTCCTGCCATAGAAGCTCTCTGGGTTCATTTCTATAAAAAAGGAGTTGTGCACAAAGGTACCAGGAAATGGTGTGTGTGGGTGTGTGTACATGTGTATGTATGTGTAAGTACCAGAGCCTTAGAAAGTCTACAAACCTCAGCTGAGCATGGTGGCTCACGCCTGTAATCCCAGCACTTTGGAAGGCCTAGGTGGGTGGATAACGAGGTCAGGAGATTGAGACCAGCCTGGACAACATGGTGAAACCCTCTCTCTACTAAAAAAAAAATACAAAAAATTCGCTGGGCATGCTGGCATGCGCCTGTAATCCCAGCTATTTGGGAGGCTGAGGCAGGAGAACTGCTTGAACCCAGAAGGTGGAGGTTGCAGTGAGCCAAGATCGCGCCACTGCACTCCAGCCTGGTGACGGAACAAGACTCTGCCTCAAAAAAAAAAGAAAAAAAAAGTCTACAAACCTGTCTGAACCCAAAAAGACAGACTCAGATTCAATCACAATATTGGGTGATAAAGAGGAAAAAGCAATTATTGAAATAATGCATTTTGGCCGGGCGCAGTGGCTCATGCCTGTAATCCCAGCACTTTGGGAGACTGAGGTGGACAGGTCACAAGGTCAGGAGATCGAGACCATCCGGGCAAACATGGTGAAACCCTGTTTCTACTAAAAATACAAAAAAAAAAAAAAATTAGCTGGGCATGGTGGCGGGCATCTGTACTCCCAGCTACTCAGGAGGCTGAGGCAGAAGAATGGCGTGAACCCAGGAGGCAGAGGTTACAGTGAGCTGAGATCGTATCACTGCACTCCAGCCTGGGCGGGACAGCGAGACTCGTCTCAAAAAAAAAAAAAAAGAAATAATGCATTTTATTTCTATGTATATAGTTTTTTTAGGACCACTATGACCAGCAGAGCTGGATAAAAGAAATAGAAATACAGATTATAAACAAAAGTTGAAGGCATTTCTTTAACCTAAGAGAGTGAAACACCGCACTTGCTCACACATCCTCACCCTGGTCACATGCTGCTGCTTTCATACACCCTATGCTCACCTGTGCCCTCTATTTGTGCCTCACACCCTCTGGAAGGCTGAGTAAGTAGCAATTCCTCCTGAAGCTTTCCTGATCGAGGGTCAGAATCTTTTGAGCTCAAACATTTTGTAATACCTCTAAGATGCACTGATTATAGATGACAATGAAAAACAGCTCAACAATATCTTAAATTTAATCACCACCAGTAGATCATAGAAAACCACCATTTTTCCTCAACAGTTGCCAAAACAACAAACAAGGGGCTGGGTTTTTTCACTTTTTGTTTTTTCTGCAGTAGAAGAATAATTTAATTAACGGAAGGGTGGTCCATGTTAGAGAACCAGAGATATTGCCCAAATTAGTCACCTATTTTCTTCACATTTGTATGCTATCAATGCATACATCAGGTGTTATTAAGGAATAATAAAGAATATAAAGTTTTCAGCCAGGCGTGGTGGCTCAAGCCTGTAATCCAGCACTTGGGGAGGCCAAGACGGGCGGATCACGAGGTCAGGAGATCGAGACCATCCTGGCTAACACGGTGAAACCCCGTCCCAACTAAAAAATACAAAAAACTAGCCAAGCGAGGTGGCGGGCGCCTGTAGTCCCAGCCACTCAGGAGGCTGAGGCAGGAGAATGGCGTGAACCCGGGAGGCGGAGCTTGCAGTGAGCTGAGATCCGGCCACTGCACTCCAGCCTGGGCAACAGAGCAAGACTCCGTCTCAAAAAAAAAAAAAAGAATATAAAGTTTTCATCCCAGTGCTCCTCAAAAGAAAACGAAAAGCCATACATTCTATAATGTCAAGAGTCAACTGCCTGGGAAGCAGACTTTAGGTTCTAACCTTTGGCTTCCAATGGCTATATAATTTTCTTAGAACCTGGCAGACCAGCATTTCCCAAAATGATGTCTGCTGGACACTCTTCTGCACCGTTCTGAAAAGATATTCAAATCAATCAAGAAAGGGCTTTTTTTGTTGTTGTGGTTTGTTTTTAAAGACAAGAGCGTCACTCTGTCGTCCAGGCTGGAGCGCAGTGGCACAATGTCAGCACACAGCAACCTCTGCTTCCTAGATTCAAGCAATTCTCCTGCTTCAGCCTCCTGAGTAGCTGGGACTACAGGCGCGTACCACCACACCCAGCTAATTTTTTGTATTTTTAGTAGAGATGGGGTTTCACCGTGTTGGCCAGGCTGGTCTCGAATTCCTAACCTCAAATGATATACACCCGCCTCGGCCTCCCAAAGTGCTGGGATTACAGGCGTGAGCCACTGCACCTGGCCAGGAAAGTCCGTATTAAAACAAAGTTAAAATGGTTACTTTACTGGAGAACTTTTGTGGGGCTTTAATATGCTAATACACATTATAAATTTCCAACCTAAAATTTCATTATGAAGCCTTTAACAAAGTAGTTTAAGCAAGATCCTGAGAAGAGTCTGGAAAACGCTTCAAATAAGTCTTTTGTTTTTTGGTCACTATAGTACTGAGTACTTTAGTTCCTAAAAAGTTCTTACCTGATATGTGTTGCAGGCAGAGATTCATACTGGCGTGACAAAAAGAGTTCCCTATGTTTCAACTGATGTTTCTGCTTATCAGTCAAGTCAGCCTCAACTGTTGTTTCAGATTCTTCCTCAATTTCTTCTACACAAATAAAATTCAAAGAATTTATTAGTACAAAGCACATTATCTGTTTGGATATTGAAACAGATCAAATCAACATTTCATTCAGTATTTTATTCAAACTAATCAATTTTAAATTTAAACATTTGCTGGGTGCAGTGGCTCACGCTTGTAATCCTAAGCAGTTTGGGAAGCTGAGGCGGGTGGATCACCTGAGGTCAGGAGTTTGAGACCAGCCTGGCCAACAAGGCAAAACCCCGTCTCTACTAAAAATACAAAAATTAGCCGGGCATGGTGGCGGGTGCCTGTAATCCCAGCTGCTCGGGAAGCTGAAGCAGGAGAATTGCTTGAACCCAGGGGGTGGAGGTTGCAGCCAAGATCGTACCACTACACACAAGCCTGGGTGAAAGAGCAAGATTCCGTCTCAAATAAAAATAATAATTAAACATTTATCTTGTCAGTTCAACTATAACCATAAAATTATCAGGGCCTCAAAGGAACAAAAACTCCAACTTAAAAATGGCAGATGATACCCCAAAAATATACACAAGTATTACATATCAATTTAAAAATTAATTCAGGCTGGGCGCGGTGGCTCAAGCCCGTAATCCCAGCACTTTGGGAGGCCGAGACGGGCGGATCACGAGGTCAGGAGATGGAGACCATCCTGGCTAACACGGTGAAACCCCGTCTCTACTAAAGAATACAAAAAACTAGCTGGGCGAGGTGGTGAGCGCCTGTAGTCCCAGCTACTCGGGAGGCTGAGGCAGGAGAATGGCGTAAACCCGGGAGGCGGAGCTTGCAGTGAGCTGAGATCCGGCCACTGCACTCCAGCCTGGGCGACAGAGCGAGACTCCGTCTCAAAAAAAAAATTAATTCACTTTTTTTTGGAGATAGAGTTTGCTCTGTCGCCCAGGCTGGAGGGCAGTGGTGTAATCTCAGCTCACTGCAACCTCCACCACCCAGGTTCAAGCAATTCTGGTGCCTTAGCCTCAAGAGTAGCTGCGATTACAGGCGTACATCACCACACCTGGCTAATTTTATGTATTTTTAGTAGAGATGGGGTTACACCATGTTGGTCTCGAACTTCTGGGCTCAAGTGATCTGCCCCCTTTGGCCTCTCAAAGTGCCAGGATTACAGGCATGAGCCACCACGCCCAGCCTCACAGAAGGGATTCTATCAAATATAATGCCCTTGCTTCAGTTCTTCATGAATAGCATGAGGGTAATGAATGGAGTATCAGATCTTTTCTACTTTCAAACTTTTAAAACTGAATTGAAAATGAACCTTAAACAGTAACTTAGAAAAAGACTCACCTAGCTCAAAGCAAGAATAAAGCAATTTAAAATTCTTTGGATGTCCTTTTTAATGAACTACTCAAAGAGAAATATAGCACTAAAAGGGCCATTTACTTGCAGGTCTAATAACATTTCACCAGTGAAGATCAATAAAGTTACTGCTGCATTGGCACTATTAGCACTAGAAAATATCACATACAAAATTATACTCTTTACCTAATTAGGATTTGACAAATTGTTGTTGTATAAGACACAGCTAACTGAATTCTAATGCATACCCTACAGAGCTAAAACAGCAACCAGCTCTGCAACAGTAACAGTAAATCTTACATTCTTATATGATCCCTTGGTTCACTGTAAAAAGGACCAAAATCACTGAAATCCAACCTAACCAAAGACAAAAATCACCACAGTGGCATCTCTCATGTAGATCACTAATGAAAACCACTTTTTAAAATTTACCAGTTAAATTTCAAATTTCATTTATATATTTGTATAATTGTTTTTTAGACGGAGTCTCGCTCTATCACCCAGGCTGGAGTGCAGTGGCACAATCTCGGCTCACTGCAACCTCCATCTCCTGGGTTCAAGTGATTCTCCTGCCTCAGCCTCCTGAATAGCTGGGATTACAGGCATATGCCAACACACCTGGCTAATTTTTGTATTTTTAGTAGAGACAGGGTTTCACCATGTTGCCCAGGCTGATCTCGAACTCCTGAGCTCAAGCAATCTGTAAACCTCAGTGTAAGATAAATCGACTATTAGTGTGGATGAAGAGTAAAGAGAATTCAGAAGATAAATTTAAAGTTGGACAGGCCAGGTATGATGGCTCATGCTTGCAATCCCAGCACTTTGGGAGGCTGAGGCAAGCAGATCGCTTGAGCACAGGAGTTCAAGACCAACCTGGGCAACATCTCTACAAAAAATACAAAAAGTAGCCAAGCCCGTGGTCCCAGCTACTTAGAGACTGATGTAAGAGGATCACTTGAGCCCAGGAGGTGGAGGGTGCTGCGCCGAGATCGCACAATTGCACTCCAGCCTGGGCAATACAGCAAGACCCTATCTCGAAATAAATAAATAAATAAGGTTGAACAATGCCTCTGAGCCAGAGTCCAATCCATGAGACTCTCACTTATCTCCAGGGGGAGACTCCTCTTTGCTACAAAGCAGCACCCATATACGCTTAAGGTACTTCACAACAGGCCTTGCTCTACTCTACAGTTACCTGATTTCACTGCATCCCTTGAGAACAATGACAGGTCACTTATCTTTGTATCCACCCTATTTTACTTGTGGAGTAAAAGTGAACCTCAAGAAACATTCAGAGCAGACCAAGTAAGAATTATCAAGCAACACTAACTTCAGCAGCTGCAAGGATACACTCAAAAGGTTACAGCATAAAACACAGCACAACATAAACAACAAGTTACTGTGAAAGGGGCTTTATTTTTCACATTTCATTCTAGTGCTTTTCAAAATTCTTCTTAACACAAAGTGGACGAGAGACTAAACTTAAGAGTTACACTTGAGGCTGGGCGCAGTGGCTCATGCCTGTAATCCCAGCACTTTGGGAGGCCGAGACGGGCAGATCACCTGAGGTCAGGAGTTTGAGACCAGCCTGGCCAACATGGTGAAACCCCGTCTCTACTAAAAGTACAAAATATTAGCTGGGCATAGTGGCGGGTGCCTGTAATCTCAGCTACTCTGGAGGCTGAGGCAGGAGAATTGCTTGAACCCAGGAGACAGAGGCTGCAGTAAGCCAAGATCACGCCATTGCACACCAGCCTGGGCAACAAGAGTTAAACTCTGTTTCAAACAAAAAATAAAAAAAGAAAATTGTGCTGACCTCAAAGACGCCCTGGAAAGGATTTTAGGAACTGCTGAGCTAAATGCAAAAGAAATCTTACCTAAAAGTATATATTAAATGAAAACCAAAAACTGGCTAAGTAAGAGTTTTTTACTTTATTGACTTTAAGAAATTTATCACAGAAATTTTATTTTCACAGTGTTGAGATACAAGGACTCATAAGTTATTCGATAGCAAATCAGGATCCCATCAGAAATTTAAGCTATTTCTGCTTTACATTTATTCAAAGAACAATGCATCTGGCAAAAGCTGCCCAATACTATAATAAATTCCAAGTCCATCTGGAATTTTATATGGTCTCAACATGCCACTGTACTATTTTTCACTTGCTATTAATTTTAAAACAAAGAATCAGAACCAAGTTATCTAGCAGCAACAGAGCACCATCCATCCTCTAATTCATTAACACCTCAGCAAGCAGTTTCCTAAAACACAATTTATATTTCTCCAGTTTTGATAAAAAGGCCTCAATAACTTCCAACCAACCACCATTAGGGTAAAAACTAAACTTTCATGGCTTATACATCTAACAATCTGCCTTGCCACATGTTTCAACAAGGATCTGTGTCCTCCCTTCCACCCTACCTCCAGCAAAAAAAAAAAAAAAAAAAGAAATTTATTGATGTGCCAACCAACGTGTTCTGGGGCTATCTATAAGGAAGACATAATAGTCCTACCCTGAATTACAGTCCACCCCAGATTCCAGGCAAGAATATATACCTTTAGATGTAGTGAGTACCATAAAATTATGTGGCATACTCTGGAAGCATGACGGAGGAAATTCATGTAGCTTGATGAGCCAGCAGAGGCTTCTCCGAAGAAATCAGTTTGCAGGGACACCAGAAGGGAAAGGGATTGGATGGCCGGGCCCCTGTCTTTGGTAATTAGAGAACACACCTCTGGATAAGGTTGGTTTGACTGTGGGAAGTTACTGCTTTTCCCTTCACATCCTGCTAACTCACCTAAAAACCTCATTAGGGAGTGTCTCCCGGTTTTAAAGCTCAAAGTCCCTCATTTAGAGAACCCCTCAGTCCCCAGCAAATGAGGACAGTTGATCACCCTAGCCTTCATATTACCCAAATGAAGCATTAAACTTAAGGTACCATAATAGCTAAAATTTAAAAGACTGAAAGAACACAGACCAACTGGAGTTCTCATACATTAACAGAGGAAGTGAAAAATCGGTCCAACCACTTTGGGAATCTGTTCGGCAAAATCTACTCAAGTAAAATTTCTGTGACACGTTTCTTTCACCACATGAACCAACGATGTTTCTCCTAGGTAATTACCCAAGAGAAATGAGAGCTTAAGTACACCAAAAGACCTATACATGAATGTTCATAGCGGCTTTATTTGCAGCAGCCAAAAACTGGAAATAAACCAAATGTTCAGTAATAGAACAACAACTAAGGCTGGGTACAGTGGCTCACTCCTGTAATCCCAACACTTTGGGAGGCCGAGGCAGGCAGACAGCTTGAGCCCAGGAGATCCAGACCAGCCTAGGCAACAGGACAAAACCCCATCTCTACAAAAAAATATAAAACTTAGGACTGGGCACAGTGGCTCACACCTGTAATCCCAACACTTTGGGGGGGGCGAGGTGGGTGGATCACCTGAGGTCAGGAGTTCGAGACCAGCCTGGCCAACATGGCAAGACCCTATCTCTACTAAAAAGATAAAAATTAGCCGGGCAAGGTGGCAGGTGGCTGTAATCCCAGCTACTCAGGAGGCTGAGGTGGGAGAATTGCTTGAACCCGGGAGGCAGAGGTTGCAGTGAGCCAAGTTCGTGCCACTGCACTCCAGCCTGGGCAACAGAGCAAGACTCCATGGGGTCGGACAAAAATAGCTGGCAGTGGTGGTGCACACCTAAAATCCTAGCTACTCCAGAGGCTGATGCAGGAGAATTACTTGAACCTGAGAGGTGGAAGTTGCAGTGAGCTGAGATTGCAACACTGCACTCCAGCCTGGGCAACACTGCGAGACTCTGTCTCAAAAAAAAAATTAGGTGGGCTTGGTGGCATGCACCTGTAGTCCCAGCTACTCAGGAGGCCAAGGTGGGAGAATCCCTCGAACCTGGAAGTTCGAGACTGACCCGAGAAATATGGTAACACCTCGTCTCTACAAAACAAACTTAGAAAGTTAGTCGTGTGGTGGCACACACCAGCGAGAGGATCAATTGATAGAGACCCTGCCTCAAAACAACAACAACAACAAAACAGACAAGACAGTGCTCAGTGTTTACACAGTGTTGTGAGCAGTATTAACTTACAGTCACACTGGAAAAACTTACAGTTCATGGTGTATTGGGTAGACTACACAGAAAGATCTTGCCTCTGTAAGAGTGAATAATTAAGCCCCAGGCTGAGTACTGCTCCACACTCAACAAATCATAGATGCGACAACCAAACATCAGGCTGTTTCCAAGTAACTTAAATGCATCCCAGAACAAAGTTCAAGTTGATTTATAAGAATAAAAAATGGGTCGGGCACAGTGACTCACACCTTAATCCCAGCACTTTGGGAGGCCAAGGCAGGTGGGTCGTGAGGTCAAGAGATGGAGACCATCCTGGACAACATAGTGAAACCCCATCTCCACTAAAAATACAAAAATTAGCTGGGTGTGGTGGCATGCGCCTGTAATCCCAGCTACTCGGGAGGCTGAGGCAGAAGAAACACCTGAAGCCGGGAGGCGGAGGTTTCAGTGAGCCAAGATTGTGCTACTAACCTCAAGCCTAAGCGACAGAGCATGACTCAATCTCAAAAAAAAAAAAAAAAAAAAAAATCCAAAGACAAACCCTACTCAGCAAATAAAAGTTGTAAAAGAAATGAATCATTGAGCTGATCACAGTGGCTCACGTCTGTAATCCCAGCACTTTGGGAGGCTGAGGCAAATGGATCACTTGAGGTCAGGAGTGAGACCAGCCTGGTCAACATGGCACAACCCCATCTCTATCAAAAATACAAAAATTAGCCAGGCGTGGTGGCACGTCCCTGTAATCCCAGCTACTAGGAGACTGAGGCAGGAGAATGACTTGAACCCAGGAGGCAGACGTTGCAGTGAGCCAAGATCACACCACTGCACTCCTGCCTGGGCAACAGAGCAAGACTGTTTCAAAAAAAAAAAAAAGAGAGAAATGAAATGAATCACTGAGTTATACACTGAATGAACCATTAACACATACACTGTGTAGACTGGAATACTTTATATTGTTTTTTTTTTTTTTTTTTTTTTTTAGAGGGGGAGTCTTGCTCTGTTGCCCGGGCTGGAGTGCAGTGGCCGGATCTCAGCTCACTGCAAGCTCCGCCTCCCGGGTCCACGCCATTCTCCTGCCTCAGCCTCCCGAGTAGCTGGGACTACAGGCGCCCGCCACCTCGCCCAGCTAGTTTTTTTGTATTTTTAGTAGAGACGGGGTTTCACCGTGTTAGCCAGGATGGTCTCGATCTCCTGACCTCGTGATCCGCCCGTCTCGGCCTCCCAAAGTGCTGGGATTACAGGCTTGAGCCACCGCGCCCGGCCCTTTATATTGTTAAGATATAAATTCTCTCCGATTTCATTGATGTATTCAACAAAGTTTTGGCCAGGCACAGTGGCTCACGTTGTAATCCTAGCACTTTGGGAGGCCGAGGCAGGCAGATCACTTGAGGTCAGGAGTTCGAGACCACCCCAGCCAACATGGTAAAACCCAATCTCTACTAAAAATACAAAAAATTAGCCAGGAATGGTGGCGCACGCCTGTAGCCCCAGCTACTCGGGAGGCTGAGACAGGAGAATTACTTGAACCCAGGAGACAGAGGTTGTAGTGAGCCAAGATCGCACCACTGCACTCCAGCCTGGGTGACAGAGCAAGACTCAGTCTCAAAACAAAACAAACATGGGCCTAAATGGGAAAGGGGATGCAAAAAATAATAATAATAATGAGTTAATGAAAAGAAACATGGGCCATATATACTATAGGATGTAACCTTTTTCAAACCTTTAACCAGTTTGGAAACCAAAAGTCAGAAAATTTATAGTCTACCATGGACAAAATGGAAACAAGAATCAGTTGGAGGGTAAAGGATTATAACTTCACTTCCTGCAACCATCTGCTATAGTACATTTCATTCTGGGAGCCCTTCACTAACAAATTTCTTATAATCCTGTTGCCCTTTCCCATTTACAGTTGTTTATATGAAAAGACAGACAACCATAAACAAGTTTTTTAAAAAGTCTTGAAATGGAAAACACTACCGTAACTGTATAGACAACACAGTAGTCTGAAAACCACCTAAACAAAAGAAGAAATGAAACTCCTTAAGCTACAAAAACTCACCAAATGAGTCAACCATATTACACCTTAATGACAAAAAGAATTAAGCAAAAACAGAAAATAAAATATTTTATTTTGTTATCTTTAGGGATACCTTTACAACATCTTAACCTTGAATAATTTTCTACCACGGTGAAATTAATTCCTGTCAGGAGCTGCAGTTTCACCCACATGAATTACCGCTACTCTTAAATGTAAAGCAAGTTTGGCTAGTCAACTATTTTTATAATGTTGCTAGAAAGACTCACAAATCCTCATAATATGAAAATATGTGTGCGGCTTTAAAGACTCACAGAAGGCCGGGCGCGGTGGCTCAAGCCTGTAATCCTAGCACTTTGGGAGGCCGAGACGGGCGGATCACGAGGTCAGGAGTTCGAGACCATCCTGGCTAACACGGTGAAACCCCGTCTCTACTAAGAAATACAAAAAAAAGCTAGCCGGGCAAGGTGGCTGGCGCCTGTAGTCCCAGCTACACGGGAGGCTGAGGCAGGAGAATGGTGTAAACCCGGGAGGCGGAGCTTGCAGTGAGCTGAGACCCGGCCACTGCACTCCAGCCCGGGCGACAGAGCGAGACTCCGTCTCAAAAAAAAAAAAAAAAAAAAAAAGACTCACAGAAGTCTTACAAACATGGACACGATGCAACACTGGCTCAGGAAAAACTTGCCGAAAGGAACTGGCATGAGGTGCACTGAAAGGATATGGGACATCAGCCACTGTCCTGAGCCCTGAGTTGTCACCACTAGCAAACGAAGTTGAAAAGGAGAGCAGCCACGACCAGTCTCCACATTCCTAGGTATCAAGAAAGGGGCAGAATGAACTGAGGCTTCAGATGACCATTTTCCAACTTCCTGGCTGGAAGGGACAACTGAAAATGCGTGCCACTAGCACAACTCTAGAGAAGCCTCCAGTGGTACCCACTTCCCTTGTATGTCAAGGCTTCTGTGTTAATGTGAAAGTCCTCCGGGGGCCCAATCAAGGCTACTGTTTTCTGCATATCTTATTATCTGTAGGGGCTGTTACTCATTTAATCACTACAAAAACCCTCAACACAGGAAGGGTAAAGGTAGAAAGTATTAAATGAGTCCCTTGTAAAGATGAAGGCTGAACAAGGTTAATTTATCTGCCTCATAACGCCAAATTATACAAACATATAACAAAATGTAGTATAATATTTATCTTATCCAAAATAAATGTTAAGTAGATAAATAAAACATACAAAAGAATCATTTAGAGGACAGGATACTAATCCAGTTAGGTGACCTTAGACCTAACCAAGGACTCAACCAAAAAATACAGAGGGTTTAAACAGATTACATATAAGGTCCTCACAGGTCTAAAATTCTGTGATTTGGAATGCTAAATAAAAAATACTTCGGACTACCTAAATATAAAGGCAATATATTAAGGTAAAAGCACTAGTTAAAAATAGAAGTAGTGGAGGCCGGGCATGGTGGCTCACACCTGTAATCCCAGCACTTTGGGAGGCCAAGGCGGGTGGATCACGAGGTCAGGAGATGGAGACCATTCTGACTAACACACTGAAACCCTGTCTCTAATAAAAATACAAAAAATCAGCCGGATGTGGTGGCAATAGTCGCAGCTACTCAGGAGGCTGAGGCAGGACAACCGCTTGAACCTGGAGGAAAGGTGGAGGTTGCAGTGAGCCAAGATCACGCCACTGCACTCCAGCCTGGGCAACAGAGCAAGACTCCGTCTAAAAAAAAAAAAAAGAAAGAAAGAAATAGAAGTAGTAGCAAAAAGATCCGGAATTCAGTGCATGTACACTATACTTCAATAAAAATATATTTTTTTAAAAAGATAACTTGGCCAGGCGCGGTGGCTCAAGCCTGTAATCCCAGCACTTTGGGAGGCCGAGACAGGTGGATCAAGAGGTCAGGAGATCGAGACCATCCTGGCTAACACGGTGAAACCCCGTCTCTACTAAAAATACAAAAAACTAGCCGGGCGAGGTGGCGGGTGCCTGTAGTCCCAGCTACTCGGGAGGCTGAGGCAGGAGAATGGCGTAAACCCGGGAGGCGGAGCTTGCAGTGAGTTGAGATCAGGCCACTGCACTCCAGTCCGGGCGACAGAGCGAGACTCCGCCTCAAAAAAAATAAAAAATAAAAAAATAAAAAAATAACTTGGCCAGGCGTGGTGGCTCAAGCCTGTAATCCCAGCACTTTGGGAGGCCGAGACGGGTGGATCAAGAGGTCAGGAGATCGAGACCATCCTGGCTAACACAGTGAAACCCCGTCTCAACTAAAAAATACAAAAAACTAGCCGGGCGAGGTGGCGGGTGCCTGTAGTCCTAGCTACTTGGGAGGCTGAGGCAGGAGAATGGCGTGAACCTGGGGGGTAGAGCTTGCAGTGAGCTGAGATCCGGCCACTGCACTCCAGCCTGGGCGACAGAGCCAGACTCCATCTCAAAAAAAAAAAAAAAAAAAGATAACTTGGCCAGGCACAGTGGTTCATGCCTGTAATCCTAACACTTTGGGAGGCTAAAATGGGCAGATCGCTTCACCCCAGGAGTTCAAGACCAGCCTGGGCAACATGGCAAAACCCTGTCTCTACAAAAGGATACAAAAATTAACCAGACACGATGGCACGCAACTGTAGTCCCAGCTACTCAGGAGGCTGAAGCAGGAGGATCAGTTGAGCCTGGGAGGCAGAGGTTGCAGTAAGCTGAGATGGTGCCACTGTACTCCAGCCTGAGTAACAGAGCAAGATCCCATCTCAAGAAAAAAGAAAAAAAAGTAACAGCCGGGTGACGTGGCTCACACCTGTAATCCCAGCACTTTGGGAGGCTAAGGCGGGTGGAGACCAGCCTGGCCAATATGGTGAAACCCATCTCTACTAAAAATACAAAAATTAGCCAGGCGTGGTAGTGCACGCCTGTAATCCCAGTAACTCAGGAGGCTGAGGCAGGAAAATCGCTTGAACCCAAGAGGCAGGGATTGCAGGGAGCCAAGATCATGCCACTGTACTCCAGCCTGGCCAACAAAGTAAGACTCCATCTCAAAAAAAAAAAAAAAAGATAACTTGTCAGCCAGGTGCAGTGGCTTACACATGTAATCCCAACACCTTAGGAGGCTTAGGCAGCAGGATCACGTGAAACCAGTACTTTGAGACTAGCCTGGGCAACACGGTGAGACCCCATTTCTATAAAAAATAATAATAATAATTTTTTTAAAAGATGGCTGGGTGCGGTGGCTGATGCCTGTAATCCCAATTCTTTGGGAGGCCGAGGCAGGCGGATTGCCTGAGCTCAGGAGTTCTAAACCAGCCCTGTCTCTACTAAAATACAAAAAAAATAATTCGCCAGGTAATGCAGCGTGCGCCTGTTGTCCCAGCTACTCAGGAGGCTGAGGCAGGAGAATTGCTTGAACCCGGGAGGCAGAGGATACAGTAAGCCAAGATCACACCACTGCACTCCAGCCTGGGCGACAAAGCAAGACTCTGTCTCCAAAAAAAAAAGATAACTTGTGGAAAATTTTAGATTAGCTACTTCAACTTTAAAAATGATTTTCATTCTATAAGTCCACAGACAGCAAAAAAAAAAAAAAAAAAATTAGGATTTTCAATCAACTAGTCACACGAAAATATACAACGTGAGCCTGTATTCTTCCAGACCACAAATTAAGCCACACAATTACAGAAGTAAAGCAAACACAAAGGCTTTCTAAAAAGCTTAAGAACATCTAATTGCTGGATTGCTCAATAAGCAATGTGACATCAATTTTAAAGTAGTAATATAGTACTTGCTTTGTTTACAAAAAATATAAACCATTAACATTCAGAAGACCAGATCAATAAGAAAATGTATATCACAAAACATAATTAACTTGTCAAATATAAACCTTTGTAGTATTTACAGTTGATAATAATCTGGTTAATGCGACACAAACTTGCCATAATTGCCAATTACAAAATGTCACTTACAAAAATAAAACTCTATAAAATAGCAAGAGAAAAACATCCTTTTAAATGAAAGTTGATTATTTTAATGCTGCGATAAAAAATAGATTTTATGCCAACTCCAATCAAGGAGTAACAGCTGACTAGAAAGGACCAAGTGTGCCCAAGGGCAGAGTAAGGACTCAGCATCTTGGTTGGGCCCCGGCTGCAAAAGGAGAGTAGCAGGCTGACGGAGGTCTATGTGCCTACACACTTCATAGACTAAGAAACAAAAAGCCATGGGCTATGTTCTCAAAATGTAAAATGTTATAAAAAAATACAACACACATCTTAAAAATCAACTATGTTTAACTTTATTCCTAATAAAATTTGGACTGAAGTACAAAATTAGAAACAAGAAAAAGTTTTTCAAATGCCAGGATGACCTTTTATTGTTCTGTTCTTTTTTTTTTGAGACGGAGTCTCGCTGTCACCCAGGCTGGAGTGCGGTGGCCGGATCTCAGCTCACTGCAAGCTCCGCCTCCCGGGTTTACGCCATTCTCCTGCCTCAGCCTCCTGAGTAGCTGGGACTACAGGCGCCCGCCACCTCGCCCGGCTAGATTTTTTTGTATTTAGTAGAGACGGGGTTTCACCGTGTTAGCCAGGATGGTCTCGATCTCCTGACCTTATGATCCACCCGTCTCGGCCTCCCAAAGTGCTGGGATTACAGGCTTGAGCCACCGCGCCCGGCTTATTGTTCTGTTCTTTTCCCTCCTCTTTAGTATTTCTCTTGGAAGTATTAAGATTTCAAAAAATGGGCAGAATGAATCACAGACAGATGCTTTCAGAAACTTGGATGAAGACCTATGTAATGTAAGATGGACTTCACTTATATGTAGAGTAAAATGGACTTACATGTAAAAGCATTTAGAGTAAGTGTCTGGTATTATGTGTTAGCTCCTACTATTATTGTTAAATCATTATTATAACTTTTTACTAAGTTACTAAGTGAAAAGTTACAATAATAATTTTTAAAGTTTTTTCCAGTCCTATGTGATCTGAAAAAATATATATATACCCCAATACTATTTACTTCAACATGGGAAGGTAGAGGACAAGGAAAGAAGAAAATCTAAGTGAAATGTATTTCCTTATTCTAATAGGAGAAGTAGCCACAGAAAAATGTAAGGTTAAACACGTCAGTTTACAATTAGGAATATCTGCTTTACTTCCTTTATTGGAGTAACTAAAGGTTTCTTTTATTTTCTTCCCCTACAAATTAATTTAGCAAAAGTTAAACTCAAAATAGGCAAAGAATATAAACAGTTCACAGAAAAGGACATACATACGGCCTTTTAAAAATATAAAAAGATGTTCCACTTCACTCATAAGAAATTTAAGATACAAACCCACCAAGGAACCATTTTTAATCTGTAAGGATTAGTAAAGATTTAAAAACTTAATCCTAGGCCTCATGTGGTGGCTCATGCCTGTAATCCCGGCACTTTGGGAGTCTGAGTTGGGTGGATCACCTGAGGTCAGGAGTTCGAGAGCAGCCTGGCCAACATGGTGAAACCCTATCTCTACTAAAAACACAAAAAATTAGCCAGGCATGGTGGTGCACACCTATAATTCCAGCTACTCAGGAGGCTGAGGCATAAGAATCACTTGAGCCCGGGAGGTAGAGGTTGCTATGAGCTGAGATCGTGTCATCGCACTCCAGCCTGGGGACTCTGTCTTTAAAAAAAAAAAAAAAAAAAGGCAGGGGTGGGCTTGGCACTGTGGCTCCCTCCTAGCACTTTGGGACGGTGAGGCAGGTGGATTATCTGAAGTCAGGAGTTCAAGACCAGCCTGGCCAACATGGTGAAACCCCATCTCTACTAAAAATACAAAAATTAGCCAGGCGTGGTAGTGTGCACCTGTAATCCCAGCTACTCGGGAGGCTGAGGCAGGAGAATCGCTTGAATCTGGGAGGCAGAAGTTGCAGTGAGCCAAGATCACTCCACTGCACTCCAGCCTGGGCAACAAAGGGAGACTCCATCTCAAAAAAAAAAAAAAAAAAAAACTTAATCCTATATTGGTAAGAGTGAAAGGAGGGAATGGGCACTCATTCATTGCTGGTAGGTGTAAACTGGAACAATATCTGAGGCAATTAATTTGGTAATATCTGTCAAAATCACAATGCATAAAACCATTTATTTTTTATAGAGAAAAATAAATGGGGTCTTGCTATGTTGCCCAGGCTGCTGAAATGTAGTGGCTATTCACAGGTTCCACTGTAGTGTACAGAGCAAAACTCCATCTCAATAAATAAATAAATAAAGACTCCATCTCAATAAATAAATAAAGATAGATGCCATAGTCCTCCGAGTACTAAATGACATATATATTCACCCACCACATAACATTTAAGTCAACAGCAAACCACAAATATGAACAACAGTCCCATAAGGTTATAATGAAGCTGAAAAACTCCAACTGCCCAGTGACACTATAGTGGTAACGTCATGGCACAAAGCATTACTCACATGTCTGTGATGATACTGGTATAAACAAACCTACTGTACTGCCCATCAAATAAATGTACAGCACATACAATTATGTACAGTACTAACACTTGACATAGATAATGACTATGTTACTGATTTATGTATTTATTATACTATACTTTTTTTTTTTTTTTTTTGACACAGAGTCTCGCTCTGTCACCCAGGCTGGAGTGCAGTAGCACAATGTTGGTCAGGCTGGTCTCAACCTCCTGACCTCAAGTGATCCACCTGCCTCAGCCTCCCACAGTGCTGAGATTACAGGTATGAGCCACTGCATCTGGCCAATATACTATACTTTTTATTTTTTTTTTTGAGATGGAGTCTCGCTCTGTCGCCCAAGCTGGAGTGCAGTGGCCGGATCTCAGCTCACTGCAAGCTCCGCCTCCCGGGTTCACGCCATTCTCCTGCCTCAGCCTCCCGAGTAGCTGGGACTACAGGCGCCTGCCACCTCGCCTGGCTAGTTTTTTGTATTTTTTAGTAGAGACGGGGTTTCACCGTGTTAGCCAGGATGGTCTCGATCTCCTGACCTTGTGATCCGCCCGCCTCAGCCTCCCAAAGTGCTGGGATTACAGGCTTGAGCCACCGCGCCCGGCCTGTTGTTTTAATTTATTTTTATTTTATTTTATTTTGAGACAGAGTCTCACTCTGTTGCCAAGGCTGGAGTGCAGTGACATGATCTCGGCTCACTGCAACCACCACCTCCTGGGTTCAAGCAATTCTCCTGCCTCAGTCTCCGACGTAGCTGGGATTACAGGTCCATGCCACCACACCCAGCTAACTTTTGTATTTTTTAGTAGAGACAGGGTTTCATCATGTTGGCCAGGCTGGTCTTGAACTCCTGACCTCAACTGATCCCTCCACCTCAGCCTCCCAAAGTGGTAGGATTACAGACGTGAGCCACCACACCTGGCCTATTGTTGTCTTAGAGTGTATTCTTTCTACTTATTAAGGAAAAAAGGTTATCTGTAAAACAGCCCCAGACAGGTCCTTCAGAAGGTATTCCAAAAGAAGGAATTGTTATCAAAGATGACAGCTCCATGTGTGTTAGTGTTCCTGAAGACCTTCCAGGGGGACAAGATGTGCACTGAGAAGACAGTGATACTGATGATCCTGACCCTGTGTAGACCTAAGCTAACATGTTTATGTTTGCACTGTTAATAAAAAAGTTTAAAAAGTGAAAATGATTTTTTTTGACACAGGGTCTCCATCTGTACACCAGGCTTGAGTGCACTGGTGCAAACACAGCTCACTGCAGCCTCAACCTCCCAGGCTGAAGCAATATTCCTGCCTAAACCTCCCGAGCAGCTGGGACCACAGGTGCAGGCTACCACACCCATCTAATTTTTAAATATTTTGTAGAGACAGAGTCTTGTTATGTTGCTCAAGCTGGTCTTAAACTCCTGAGCTCAAGTGATCCTCCCATCTCAACCTCCCGATTACAGGTATGAGCTACTATGCCCAGCCATAAATGAATTGTTTTTTGTTTGTTTGTGTTTTGAGATTGAGTCTCACTCTGTCTCCCAGGCTAGATTGCAGAGGCATGATCTCAGCTCACTGCAACCTCTGCCTCCTGGGCTCAACCAATCCTCCTGCCTCAGTCTCCCTAGTAGGAGGGACTACAGGTGTATACCACCAAACCTGGCTAATTTTTATATTTTTAGTAGAAACAGGGTTTCACAATGTTGCCCAGGCTGGTCTCCAACTCCTGGGCTCAAGCAATCTGCCTGCCTCAGCCTCCCAAAGTGCTGGGATTACAGGCGTGAGCCACTGCACCTGGCCAAATGAATTTTTCTTAATAGGAAAAAAGCTTAAGGCCGGGCGCGATGGCTCATGCCTGTAATCCCAGCACTTTGGGAGACCAAGGTGGGCGGATCACAAGGTCAGGAGATAGAGACCATCCTGGCCAACATGGTGAAACCCCATCTCTACTAAAAATACAAAAACTAGCTGGGCATGGTGGTGTGCGCCTGTAATCCCAGCTGCATGGGAAGCTGAGGCAGGAGAACTGCTTGAACCTGGAAGGCGGAGACTGCAGTGAGTCGAGATTGTGCCACTGCCCTCCAGCCTGGGCTACTGAGCAAGACTCTGTTTAAAAAAATAAAAATAAAAAATAAATAAAAGAAAAGAAAAAGAAAAAAAGCTTATAGAATAAGGATATAATGAAAGAAAATATTTTTGTACAGCCCTTCAATGTGTTTGTGTTTTAAGTTGTTATTACAAGAGTCAAAAAGCTAAACAAAATTAAAAGGTTTATGAAGTTAAAAACTTACAATAAATTGGGTTAATTTATTATTGAAGGAAGACGTTTCCATAAATTTAGTATTGCCTAAGTGTACAGTGTTTACAAAGCCTACAGTGGTGTACAGTATGTACTAGGCCTTCACATCCTACCACCACTCAGTCACTGACTCACTTCAAGGCCTGGAATCTCCATTCATGGTAAGTGTCCTACACAGGTGTATCACTTTTTATCCTTTCAACTGTATTTTTACTGTACTCGTTCTATGTTTAAATATGTTTAGATACACAAATACCCAAAATTGGGTAACAACTGCATATAGTATTCAATACAGTAATAAATGTACAGATGTGCACCCTAAGAACAATAGGTTACACCACATAACCTAGGTGTGTAATAGGCTATACCATCTAGGTTTGTGTAAGTACACTCTATGATGTCCACACATAGACAAAATCGCCTAACGACACATCTCTCAGAACATATCCTTGTCACAAGGCAATTATGGCCATGCTCTGCAGACTGCTCGATAGCAAACGATGAAAAATACCCTAATCCTCTACGAGTACACTGTGGTCAAATTACAGTATATCAAAGTGTGGAATAACATGCAGTCATGAAAACTGTAACACAGTTTTAAAAAAGAGCAAAACATGCAGGCAGATCACTTGAGGTCAGGAGTTCGAGAGCAGTCTGGCCAATGTGGTGAAACCCCATCTCTATTAAAAATACAAAAATTAGCCAGGCGTAGTGGTGCACACCTGTAGTCCCAGCTACTCAGGAGGCTGAGGTGGGAGAAGTGCTTCAACTGGGAAGGCGAAGGTTACAGTGAGCCAAGATTACGCCATTGCACTCCAGCCTGGGCGACAGAGCTAGGGAGACTCCGTCTCAAAAAAAAAAAAGCAAACGTGAAAAAAAGCAAGCCCAGTTTCTTAGTCCATTTTGTGTTGCTGAAAAGGAATACTTGAAGCTGGGTAATCTACAAAGCAAAAAGGTTTATTTGCCTCACAATTCTCATGGCTGTAAAGTTCATGACTGCGCATCTGCATCTGATGAGGGAATCAGGCTGCTTTCAGTCATGGCAGAAGGTGAAGGGGAACCAGTATGCGGTGATCACATGGCAAGAAAGGAAGCAAGGCTGGAGGTGTGCTGGTTCTTTTTAAAAACCAGCTCTCTAGGGAACTAACAAAGTGAAAAGTCACGTCTACTCCACGGAGGGCATTAATTTAATCCATTCAAGAGGAATCTACTCCCATGACCCAACCATCTCCCATTAGGCCCCACCGCCAACACTGGGGATCAGATCTCAACATGAGTTTGGAGGGCACAACATCCAAACCACAGCACGCAGGAAAAGGGCTATAGTGTACCGAAAGTCTTCAAAAGATGAACCTGTCTCTTGGGTATATAAGAAGGCATTCTAAGGGGTACACAGAAACATAGGTTTAAGATCAACACCCACATGCTCCTACTGATCTGCCTGAGAACTAGCACAAGGTCAAGGCATCAGACTGATCTCTTGTCATCTCCACTTCTCACAATTGCCATTCTCTTACATACAGGCATCTCCTCTCAACCACCCTAAATCTTACTGCAGAACTTGCGTGAAATACGGGGAGGAAAAACCTCCAAGATACCAAACAAAGGGACCATTGGTGACAAAAGAGGAATACAATACAGGTCTCTGAGAGGCCTCTAACCCAGATATCAAAAATTTCACAGTAGGGTTTTGTGTCCTATACATGTTTCAGCCTGGGCAACATGGTGAAACTTGTCTCTACTAAAAATACAAAATTTAGCCAGGCATGGTGGCACACACCTATAATCCTAACTACTCCAGAAGCGGAAGCAGGAGAATCGCTTGAACCTGGGAGGCAGAGGTTGCAGTGAGCCTAGATGGCACCACTGCACTCCAGCCTAGGTGAAAGAGCAAGACTCCGCCTCACAAAAACAAAAATCCAAAAAGAGGTGGTTACCTTACAGATGTATACTACTCATTTATTAAAATTGGAAAAGAGGAGTCAGACTTTCTGGCAGAAAGTCAGTGTTATTTATTTAGCTGCCTGGTTCGTCAGTGAAGACTGGCTTTGCCATTAAGGTTACTGGTGTTAATTTTCCACAACTGAACAAATTAAATCCACAGTTCCAACAATTAGATGAAAATATATTTAAATAGTTTATAATTATATTAAAATTTGCATCATGTATTTAAATACATATTTAAGTATGTACATGATCTAAGAGTTAAACATTTACCAGACACAAATTTAAAATACAAAGGTATATTTAAATGAACATTACTTCAACTTTCCCAAACCTTTGAGTATACTCAAAGGTTGAAATAAGGTGCCTATGATAGTTTCATGTGTCAAGCTATCTAAACTATAATACCTAGTTATTCAATCAAAATCTAACTTAGATATTGTTATGAAAATATTTTGTAGATATGAGTAACATCAGCTGATTTGAAGTTAAGAAGACTGGCCTCCATAATCAGGGTGGGCCTCATCCAATCAGTAAAAGGCCCTAAGTGCAAAACTAAGGCTTCCCTGAAGAAGAAACATCCGGCCGGGCGCGGTGGCTCAAGCCTGTAATCCCAGCACTTTGGGAGGCCGAGACGGGTGGATCACGAGGTCAGGAGATCGAGACCATCCTGGCTAACACGGTGAAACCCCATCTCTACTAAAAATACAAAAAACTAGCCGGGCGAGGTGGCGGGCGCCTGTAGTCCCAGCTACTCAGGAGGCTGAGGCAGGAGAATGGCGTAAACCCGGGAGGCAGAGCTTGCAGTGAGCTGAGATCCGGCCACTGCACTCCAGCCTGGG
>NC_045448.1:42740431-42759308 GCF_002776525.5 Piliocolobus tephrosceles | reverse complement strand
GCAAGCTCCGCCTCCCGGGTTTACGCCATTCTCCTGCCTCAGCCTCCGGAGTAGCTGGGACTACAGGCGCCCGCCACCTCGCCCGGCTAGTTTTTTGTATTTTTAGTAGAGACGGGGTTTCACCGTGTTAGCCAGGGTGGTCTCGATCTCCTGACCTCGTGATCCGCCCGTCTCGGCCTCCCAAAGTGCTGGGATTACAGGCTTGAGCCACCGCGCCCGGCCTATGACTTGTTAAAACCTAAACCTCTTCCATGTCTGCTGGTTTCAAACTATCTGCTTCTAGCAAAACTAAAAGAGGAGGACCTAATTTAATTGACAGCTGCTAAATCATTAAAAATCCTTTATTGTCAATGACTGCTATATGCTTTTTCAAACACAGTTGAGAAGAACAAAGAACTGAGACCTTTATAAGCTCTAAGGGCAGAGATTTCGGTAGCTTTGTTCACCACTCATCACCAGTACTTAGTAGAATGTCCAGTACACAGCAGGAACTCAAAATACATTTGGTAAATGAATACATAAGCAAAACTCCACCATTCTGATCTACCTACTTACATGTAAAAATTGTGTTAGAATCTACATGATTATAAATCAAACATGAGGAACAGAATGAAAGATAAACCTGTCTCATTCTAGCAATGATGTATATTATTTCAAGGATTCATTAAGCTAATTGGAAAGGAAGTCCCACTAAGCTTAAGATTTCCTATGAAAATGTCACACTTTTAGTTTTACTAATTATAAAAATCCAAAGAAAAATGTTAAGACTCTGAGTCTTATGAACTCAGAAAATGTAAATAGTTTTTACATTTTAATTTACATATGCATTTCCGTTGCAGTGATTCACAAGATGATTCATACAATTTGCAAGCATAAAAAACATTAGGTTAGTACACCAGGCACACCTGTAACCCCAGGACCTTAGGAGGCCGAGGTGGGCAGATCATTTGAGGCCAGGAGTTCAAGACCAATCTATCCAACATGGCAAAAACCCATCTCTACAAAAAATGCAAAAATTAGCTGGGTGTGGTGGCGCACACCTGTGATCCCAGCTACTCAGGTGGCTAAAGCAGGAGAATAACTTGAATCCCTACATCGGAGAGGCAGAGGTTGCAGCGAGCTGAGATTGTGCCACTGCACTTCAACCTGGGTGACAGCCAAACTCTGTCTCAAAAAAAACAAACAAACAAATAAATGAATAAATAAAGGAAGGGAAATCAAGAGAAAAAATGAGAAAACATTCTAATCTGCTATCATTTTTGAAAAAACCTGGGCCGGGCATGGTGGCTCATGCCTGTAATCCCAGCACTTTGGGAGGCCGAGGCGGGTGGATCACGAGGTCAGGAGATCGAGATCATCCTGGTTAACATGGTGAAACCCCGTCTCTACTAAAATACAAAACATTAGCTGGGCGTGGTGGTGCATACTTGTAGTCCCACCTACTTGGGAGGCTGAGGCAGGGGAATTGCTTGAACCCGGGAGGTGGAGGTTGCAGTGAGCTGTTATTACACTACTGCACTCCAGCCTGGAGACAAAGTGAGACTCTGTCTTAAAAAAAAAAAAAAAGTTTAAGAAAAAACCTGTTGCAGAGGAAAGAACGTGTATATACACTTTTGTATGTATTTTCTTTCATACACAAGAATTCTCACTGGAAAAGACACCAGAAGCCAGTAATAATAATGACTTGTCGGGGAGAACTGGGTTTTGGGGGGGGTCCTGATATAGGGAGCTTTTGCACTGAATACATTTTTGTATCTTTTAAATGTTTACTCATTCAAATGCTAACATATTTTGGGAGGCAGGGTCTTGTTCTGTCACTCAGGCTGGAGTGAGTGGCGCAATCACAGCTTACTGCAGCCTCAACCTCCAGAGATCTGTATTAATGTTTTATTTTTTATTTTACTTTAATTTTTTTTTTTTTTTTTTTCCTGAGACTGAGTCTCGCTCTGTCACCCAGGCTGGAGTGCAGTGGCGAGATCTTGGCTCACTGCAAGCTTTGCCTCCCAGGTTCAGGCCATTCTCCTGCCTCAGCCTCCAGAGTAGCTGGGACTACAGGCGCCAGCCATGACGCCTGGCTAATTTTTTTTGTATTTTTAGTAGAGTCGGGGTTTCCCCGTGTTAGCCAGGAAGCTCTCAATCTCCTGACCTTGTGATCCGCCCACCTCAGCCTCCCAAAGTGCTGGGATTACAGGTGTGAGCCACTGCATCCGGCCTATTTTAATTTTTTTGAGATAGAAAAAATTGACACAAATCTCACTGTGTTAGCCAGGCTGGAGTGCAGTGACATGATCTTGGCTCACTGCAACCTCCGCCTCCCGGGTTCAAGGCATTGTCCTGCCTCAGCCTCCTGAGTAGCTAGGATTACAGGCGCCTGCCACCACACCCGACTAATTTTTACATTTTACTTTTTTTTTGAGATGGAGTCTCGCTTCGTCGCCAGGCTGGAGTACAGTGGCACAATCTCAGCTCACTGCAACCTCTGCCTCCCGGGTTCAAGTGATTCTCTTGCCTCAGCCTCCCAAGTAGCTGGGACTATAGGCATGTGCCACCATACCCAGCTAATTTTTGTAGTTTTAGTAGAGACAGGGTTTCACCATGTTGGCCAGGATGGTCTCGAACTTCTGACCTCGTGATCCGCCTGCCTCAGTCTCCCAAAGTGCCGGGATTACAGGTGTGAGCCACCGTGCCAATTTTTGTATTTTTCCTAGAGATGGGTTTTTGCCATGTTGGTCCTGGCCTCAAGTGATCTACCTGCCTCGGCCCCCCAAAGTGCTGGGAGCCACCATGCCCAACCAATGATGTGTGTGTGTGTGTGTGTGTGTATGTGTGTGTGTGTGTGTTTTCCTTCCTTGTACCAGTTTTTTGAAATTTCCTTTTTTTTTCTCGCTTTTAGATATGAGGTCTTCCCGTGTTGCCCAGGCTACTCTCCAACTCCTGGACTCAAGTGGTCCTCCTGCCTTAGCCTCCAAAAGTGCTTGGATTACAGGTGTGAGCCACTGTCCCCAGCCTAAATTTTCTTTTCTTTTTTTTTTTGAGATGGAGTTTCACTCCTGTTGCCCAGGCTGGAGTGCAACGGTATGATCTCAGCTCACTACAACCTCCACCTCCTGGGTTCAAGCAATTCTGCCTCAGCCTCCCAAGCAGCTGGGATTACAGGTGTGTGCCACCATGCCCAGCTAATTTTGTATTCTTAATAAAGACAGGGTTTCACCATGTTGGTATGGCTGGTCTTGAACTCCTGACCTCAAGTGATCCACCCACCTCGGCTCCCAAAGTGCCAGGATTAGAGGCGTGGGCCACTGCACCTAGCCCTAAATTTTCTTTTTATTTGTCAGGAAGTTATTCATCATTTGTAATTTTTTTTTTTAAGAGACATAGGTGTCACTCTATTGCCCAGGCTGGAATGCAATTGCTCAGTCATAGTTCATTCCAACCTTGAAATACCGGACTCAAGTGATTCTCCTATCTCACCCTCCTCTGTAGGTAGAACTGTAATTATATATAACTAAATAAATAAAATACAAGATGGGGCCATGCAAAGTGGCTCATGCCTCTAATCCGAGCACTTTGGGAGGCCAAGACAGGTGGATCACTTGAGGTGAGAAGTTCGAGACCATGCTGGCCAACATGGCGAAACCCAGTCTCTACAAAAATACAAAAATTAGCCAGGAGTGGTGGCGTGCACCTGTAGTTCCAGCTACTCAGAAGGCTGAGGCAGGCAAATCACTTGAACCCACGAGGCGGAGGTTGCAGGGAGCAGAGATTGCGCCACTGCACTCCAGCCTGGGTGACAGAGTGAAACTCTGTCTCAAATAGAAAGAAAAAAAGAATCTTCATTTGGTCTTTCATATTATTACTAAACTCAACTTACAATGTTTTCATTTTTCATAATCTCCCCTTTTCTCATTTTTTCGTTTCTTATTTTTGGCTCTGAACTGACATCATTTATTTTTATATCTTAACTCTTATGAGGCTGGGCATGGTGGCTCACACCTGTAATCCCAGCACTTTGGGAAGCCAAGGAGAGCAGATCACCTGAGGTCGAGACCAGCCTGGCCAACATGGTGAAACCCAATCTCTACTAAAAATACAAAAATTAGCCAGGCATGGTGGTACACACCTATAATCCCAGCTACTTGGGAGGCTAAGACAAGAGAATTGCTTAAACCCAGGAGGTGGAGATTGCAGTGAGCCGAGATTGTGCCGCCACACTCAAGTCTGGATGACAGCGAGACTCCGTCTCAAAAAACAAACAAACAAAAAAAAAAACTTATGGCTTCTGGACTTATTTTCTAGGTCTCTTAATCCATTTTTCCCCCCCAAGAGAAAGGGTCTCCCTTTGTCACCCAGGGTGGAGTGCAGTGGTGTGAAGACAGCTCACTGCAGCCTCAATCTCCTGGGCTCAAGCAATCCTCCTGCCTTAGTCTCCTGAGTAGCTGGGACCAGAGCTGTGTGCTATCACACCCAACTAATCTTTTCTTTTTGTTGTTGTTGAAATGGGATCTTCCTGTGCTGTCCAGGCTGGTATCTAATTCCTGGGTTCATGTAATCATCCTGCCTCAGACTCCCAAAGTGTTAGGTTTATGTAATTTTTTATTCAACTATGGGCAACAGAGCTAGACTCCATCTCAAAAAAAAAAAAAAAAAAAAATACACTGAAGTCTCCAACTTACTCTTAAATGGTTCAGAAAATAATATATGTATGTTTGCATTATATATAGCATGATAAAGCCAATAGGGCAAACTGTTAACAACTGTTGAATCTGAGTAAACGGCATGAGAGTTCCTTACACACTTGGACACTTTAAGACTGAAAGACATGGCCGGGCGCGGTGGCTCAAGCCTGTAATCCCAGCACTTTGGGAGGCCGAGACGGGCGGATCACGAGGTCAGGAGATCGAGACCACCCTGGCTAACACGGTGAAACCCCGTCTCTACTAAAAATACAAAAAATTAGCCGGGCGAGGTGGCCGGCGCCTGTGGTCCGAGCTACTTGGGAGGCTGAGGCAGGAGAATGGTGTGCACCCGGGAGGCGGAGCTTGCAGTGAGCTGAGATCCGGCCACTGCACTCCAGCCTGGGTGACAGAGCAAGACTCCGTCTCAAAAAAAAAAAAAAAAAAGACTGAAAGAAGTTATGACCTTTTAGAAGTAAGTACTGAAATATTTACAGATAAAACGGTAAGGCTTCTTTGACGTGCTTCAAACTAATGGGCTAGCGAGTAGGGGTCTAGATGAATCAAAATTGATCATGTATGGATCACTGTTAATACACAGTGATGGAAACACCAGGCATATTGTATTCTTCTCTGCTTGTACTTGATGAAAGTTTTCTGTAATAATAAGTTTGTTTTTTTTTTTAAGAGTCTGTAACCCGGGCGCAGTGGCTCACACCTGTAATCCAGCACTTTGGGAGGCAGAGGTGGGCGGATCACCTGAGGTCGGGAGTTCGAGATCAGCCTGACCAATATGGAGAAACCCTGTCTCTACTAAAACTACAAAATTAGTCAGGCGTGGTAGCGCATGCCTGTACTTCCAGCTACTCAGGAGGCTCAGGCAGGAGAATCGCTTGAACCTGGGAGGTGGAGGTTACGGTGAGCCGAGATCACACGCCACTGCACTCCAGCCTAGGCAACAAGAGAGAAACTCAAAAAATAAAAAGAAAAGAAAAAGAGTCCATAATGGCCAGGCGCAGTGGCTCTCACAGCACTTTGGGAGCACAAGGCAGGAGGATCACTTGAGAGCCCAGGAGTTGGAGACCAGCCTGGCCAACATGGTCAAACCCCATCTCTACTAAAAATACAAAAATTAGCCAGGCGTGGTGGCATGCGCCTGTACTCTCAGCTACTTGGGAGGCTGAGGCATCAGAATTGCTTGAACCAGGAAGGCTGCAGTGAGACAAGATTGTGCCACTGCACTCCAGCCTGGGCAACGGAGCGAGACTCTATCTCAAAAAATAAAAAAAGAGGCCGGATGCGGTGGCTCAAGCCTGTAATCCCAGCACTTTGGGAGGCCGAGACGGGCGGATCACAAGGTCAGGAGATCGAAACTATCCTGGCTAACACAGTGAAACCCCGTCTCTCCTAAAAAATACAAAAAAAGCTAGCCAGGCGAGGTGGTGGGTGCCTGTAATCCCAGCTACTCGGGAGGCTGAGGCAGGAGAATGGCGTAAACCCGGGAGGCGGAGCTTGCAGTGAGCTGAGATCCGGCCATTGCACTCCAGCCCGGGCAACAGAGCGAGACTCCGTCAGAAAGAAAGAAAGGAAAACAAAGAAAGGAAAGAAAGGAAGGAAAGGAAAGGAAGAAAGGAAGAAAGGAAGGAGGAAGGGAGGAAGGGAGGAAGGGAGGAAGGGAGGAAGAAAGGA
Source organism: Piliocolobus tephrosceles (assembly GCF_002776525.5). Lineage (NCBI taxonomy): Eukaryota > Metazoa > Chordata > Mammalia > Primates > Cercopithecidae > Piliocolobus > Piliocolobus tephrosceles. The sequence continues at coordinate 42,752,946 of NC_045448.1, read as the reverse complement.
AGAAAGAGAAAGAAAAGAAAGAAAAGGGCCGGGCGCGGTGGCTCAAGCCTGTAATCCCAGCACTTTGGGAGGCCCAGACGGGCGAATCAATGAAGTCAGGAGATTGAGACCATCCTGGCTAACACGGTGAAACCCCGTCTCTACTAAAAAGTACAAAAAACTATCCGGGCGTGGTGGCGGGCGCCTGTAGTCCCAGCTACTCAGGAGGCTGAGGCAGGAGAATGGCGTGAACCCCGGAGGCAGAGCTTGCAGTGAGCTGAGATCCGGCCACTGCACTCCAGCCTGGGCGACAGAGCAAGACTCCGTCTCAAAAAAAAAAAAAAAAAAGAAAAGAAAAGAAAGAAAGAAAGAAAGAGTCCATAATCAGAAGAGTTTTTTAAATGGAAAAACTAAAGTTCAGGAAAATTAAGTGGCATCCACACTCAGGACTCCAGTTTTGAACTCATTCTAATAACACTTTCTCCATTAACCCTCCCTAAAAAACTCCTCATAAAACATGAACTCTTCAGACAACTTTATGTGCTCTCTGCACCTGATGTTTTAGTCAATACAACAGAAATACAGTAAGATACATCTAACTCCACCATTCCTAGATATATAGTTGCCTTTGAAAGTAAATCCCAGTTACTCGGGAGGCTGAGGCAGGAGAATTGCTTGAACATGGGAGGTGGAAGTTGCAGTGAGCCGAGATCATGCCATTGCATTCCAGCCTGGGCAACAAGAGTGAAAGTCTGTCTCTAAATAAATAAATAAATAAATAGATAATAAAATATTTTTTTAAATCTCATTTATATTCGTATACTTTGGATTTAATCATGCTCATAATCTAGCTTCTAAGGTTGTTGCTAGTTGGGTGTGGTGCCTCACACCTGTAATCTCAACATTTTGGGAGGCTGAGATGGGAGGATTGTTTGAGGCCAAGAGTTTGAGACCTACCCTGGCAACATAACAAGACCCCATTTCTACCAAAAAAATGTTTTTTAATTAGCTAGGCATGGTGGGTTGCACCTGTACTCCCAGCTACTCTAAAGGCTGAGGCAGGAAGATCCTTTGTGCCAAGGCTTGATTCAAGGCTGCTGTGAGCTATGATCCTGCCACTGCACTCCAGCCTGGGCAACAGAGCCAGACCCTGTCTCCAAAAAAAAAAAAAAAAAAAAAAAACCATAAAGGGGGGAAAAAACAGCAATTTGGGACCAGCCATGGTTACTCACACCTGTAATCCCAGCACTTTGTGAGGATCCCTTGAGGCTAGGAGCCTGGTGCTTTTAAAGCAATATTTTGTTCTCATTATCAGTAGCAAATGTGAAGCCCTGATATGTTGAATATATAATTTGTAAACATGACAGAACTCATATCATAATGAACACTTTTTTCTTTTACATGTCAGCAATTAATTGAAATAATGAACACTTTCTATACAGAAGCAGAAAAACACTATGAACTACAGGAGAAAATACAGTAAGAATTTAACTTATGAGACAACTAACTTGCCTGGCTAAATCTACAACACAGTGGGGCAACGACTCTCAAGCAAACTCAGAACAAACCTTTGCAAACAGCATTCTTCCTTATACCCATACCAGAACATTTCAAAAGCTTCAGGGTCCTCAAGACCATAGTGATTATAAATCAAAGTATTAGCCGGGCGTGGTGGCTCAAACCTGTAATCCCAGCACTTTGGAAGGCCGAGACGGGCGGATCACGAGGTCAGGAGATCGAGACCATCCTGGCTAACACGGTGAAACCCCGTCTCTACTAAAAATATAGAAAACTAGCCGGGCGAGATGGCGGGCGCCTACAGTCCCAGCTACTCCGGAGGCTGAGGCAGGAGAATGGCGTAAAACCCGGGAGGCGGAGCTTGCAGTGAGCTGAGATCCGGCCACTGCACTCCAGCCCGGGAGAAAGCAAGACTGCGTCTCAAAAAATAAATAAATAAATAAAAATAAATCAAAGTATCAAACTGGCCGGGTGCGGTGGCTCACACCTGTAATCCCAGCATTCCCAAGGTGGGCGTATCACTTGAAGTCAGGAGTTCAACACCAACATGGTGAAACCTCGTCTCCACTAAAAATACAAAAATTAGCGGGACTTGTTGGTGCATTCCTGTAATACTAGCTACTTGGGAGGCTGAGGCAGGAGAATGGCGTAAACCCGGAAGGCGGGGCTTGCAGTGAGCTGAGATCCGGCCACTGCACTCCAGTCCGGACGACAGAGCGAGACTCCGTCTCAAAAAAAAAAAAAAAAAGCTTTCAACATAATGTACTTTCTGTCTTGAAATTTAAATCACTTCAGTGTGTTTATTGTTCTTTTGAAAATTCAAACTGGCTAAAATTTTCTTTAAATTTAAGGTCGGGCGTGGTGGCTCATGCCTGTAATCCCAGCACTTTGGGAGGCCAAGGCGGGCAGATCACCTGAGGTCTGGAGTTCAAGACTAGCCTGACCAACATGGAGAAACCCCACCTCACTAAAAATACAAAATTAGCCAGGCGTGGTGGCACATGCCTGTAATCCCAGCTACTAGGGAGGCTAAGGCAGGAGAATCGCCTGAACCCGGGAGGTGGAGGTTGTGGTGAGCCTAGATCACGCCATTGCACTCCAGCCTAGGCAACAAGAGTGAAACTCCGTCTCAAAAAATAATAATAATAATCAAAATAATAGGCCGGGAGTGGTGGCTCATGCCTATAATCCCAGCACTTTGGGAGGCCAAGGCAGGTAGATCACCTGAGATCAGGAGTTCGAGACCAGCCTGGCCAATGTGGTGAAACCCTGTCTCTACTAAAAATACATAAATTAGCCAGTAATCCCAGCTATTTGGGAGGCTGAGGCAAGAAAATCACTTGAACCCGGGAGACAGAGGTTGCAGTAAGCCGAGACAGTGCCACTGCACTCCAGCCTGGGTGACAGAGCGAGACTCCGTCTCAAAATACATAATAAATAAAATTAATTAAATAAATAAAATAATGAAACCTGCACATCCTGCACATGTACCCCTGAACTTAAAAGGTAAGGGGAAAAAAAATCTGGCTGGGCATGGTAGCTCACACCAATAATCCCAGCACTTTGGAAAGCCAAGGCAGGAGGATCACTTGAGCCCAAGAGTTCCAGACCAGTCTGAGAAACATAGGGAGACTATCTCTGTAACACGTGTTTTTTTTTTAATTGGCCTGGTGTTGTGGTACACACCTGTGGACCCAGCTACTCTGGAGGCTGAGGTGGGGATATTGCTTGAGCCTGGGAGGTCGAGGCTGCAGTGAGCCATGATTGTGCCACTGCACTTTCCAGCCTGGGCAACAGAGCAAGACCTAGTCCCCTCGCCAAAAAAACTAAGTATTATTCAGGTATTTTAGCGGAGAGAAAACATCCTCCAAAACAGTGAAGTATAAATTTCCTCCTATCTGTATCCTTACAAAACCATCAGTGGGCCAGGCCCAGCAGTTCATGCATGTAATCCCAGCACTTTGAGAGGCCAAGGTGAGAGATTACTTGAGGCCTGGAGTTCAAGACCAGCCTGGGCAACATAGCAAGACTCCATCTCTAAAAAGAAAAATTCACCACTGAAAACAGGAGATGGCAAGACACTGCCCAGATCATTTGCTAAAGCCTATTTACAAAGGTTTCTATGTCAACATTTTCACCAATTAATAAATGTGATGCAACCTAAAAAACTATATACTAGGCCAGGCCTGATAGCTCACACCTGTAATCCCAGCACTTTGCAAGGATGAGGCAGGAGGCTCACTTGAGCCCGTGATTTTGAGGCTGCAGTGAGCCATAATCACACCACTGCACTCTAGCCTGGGTGGCAGAGCAAACTTTGTTTCAAAAAAAAAAAAAAAAAAAGTTATACACATACACACACACACACACACACAATGACATACACACATATATACACTAAAACCAAACACCAGTGTTTGTTTTCAGTTAGTATCACTTATTTTACTCCCATCAAAACTACAAGAAAGATAAATGGACAAGCAAAAGGCTTCAGGTAAGAAAAAGCATCTCTGCACCTCATTATGAAAAACACAAGACAAACATTTTTTAATCAGAGAAAAACAACTTACTAGCATGCTTATCTGCGAGCATTATAAGTGTGTTGGAAATATCACGTCGTCTATAAAAGCATACTACTTTTGCTTCCACGTTGCCACTTGCAGTCTAAGAGATAAGAAAAATAAAAGTCATTTGTACTGAATATTAGAGTCAAATAATTCATAAAACAAAACTAGATACAGCACAAGTATATGATCATGCTCATTAATACTGGTGCCAACCACAACTGCAGGATAACCACAGAGCTAAAAAATTCAAATAAGGATGAGCAACATTTGTTCTGCTTCCAAGCACAACCGGAATGTCAAACATATAATAATACTGGCATTAAGTAAACTAAACTGATTAGACCCTTTAATGATTAAAGCCAGACAGTTAACACTGATTAGCTTTAAGAAACTAATCCTCCCTACTGCTTCAATTAACTAGCCTTAAAAAAAAAAAAAAAATAAACTAATCCCCTCAGTTTTTAAAGCCACAACTGACGGAAATAATTTATTTCAGTCATGTAAACATACCTTGTCCAAACCCATTCCCAGAAAGCACAAGCTAAGTGTAAAATCACCAAGCCCTCCCCTAAGTATCCCATGTTCCATGGACGGTGAAGCTCTGCAGGTGGGAAGCAGCCATCATACCGAATACAGCAGGTGACCTGGAAAGGCATTCTCTAGCCCAAGGAAATCTATGAATCTCTTAAGAGTCAATATTCTAAAGCAGTACTTAGTTTACCTCCACAACTAAACATATTAAAAACCTTGAGTTGCCGGGCACGGTGGCTCAAGCCTGTAATCCCAGCACTTTGGGAGGCCGAGACGGGCAGATCACGAGGTCAGGAGATCGAGACCATCCTGGTCTACATGGTGAAACCCCGTCTCTACTAAAAATACAAAAAACTAGCCGGGCGAGATGGCGGGCGCCTGTAGTCCCAGCTACTCGGGAGGCTGAGGCAGGAGAATGGCGTGAACCCGGGAGGCGGAGCTTGTAGTGAGCCGAGATCGCACCACTGCACTCCAGCCTGGGTGACAGAGCGAGACTGTCTCTCCAAAAAAAAAAAAAAAAAAAAAAAAAAACCTTGAGTTATGAACACTGAAACTTTCATTTCTTTTTGGCTAGTCTACAATGCAATCAATATTCAGTTAGGTTCTTCCAAAGTATGATGGCTTCAAAAAATTCAGTTATGCTGTCATTTACTGCAGCTGGGGCCCAGGCTCCTGCTCTCCTATTCTCTAGAATTTTGAGAGCTCTCAAGAAGGTCAATCATTCATTACAAAGTTCCCTGTAAAAACACACAGATTATAATAAAATGCTATTGTGATTTCCATTTTCAAATAAATGTGAGAACAAATTTTCAGAAATTTATCTGGTCTTACAGATATACTCAAATACAAAGAAGAATATATAAGTTCTGCAATAAATGTGTCAATTTTATGAAGTTCAGAAGCAGTATTTTAGATTGAAAAATAGTCCTGTGGAAACAGTGCCCCTTAAAATTGAAATCATATTAAATTTCTAACCAAAGTGCTTCTATATTTCATAATACTGTGATCAAATACATTCTCCAGAAGTAATGATCCAGCAGTCTGCTAACTGAACAGGCCAGGATTTCCGTGTAAATAAAATTTTTAAAAAATCTATCAGTGACTTCAAATATAAGCTCTTAGTCATTTCTGTCTTGAGATTTTGTCTTTTTGAGATATGCCTTGAAACTGTTGCTTTGGATTTTCAATGTGATTTTTGTCTCTTCTTGAGACATTAAAAATCCAGGCTGGGCGCCGTGGCTTACGCCTATAATCCCAACACTTTGGGAGGCCAAGGCAGGGGGATCACGAGGTCAGGAGTTCTAGACCAGCTTGGCCAACATAGTAAAATCCCGTCTCTACTAAAAATACAAAAATTAGCCAGGTGTGGTGGCACACACCTGTAGTCCCAGCTACTCAGGAGGCTGAGGCAGAACTGCTTGAACCTGGGAGGTTGTGGTTGGAGTGAGCAAAGACCAAACCATTGCACTCCAGCATGGGTGACAGAGTGACACTCCATCTCAAAAAAAAAGATAAAAAATCCAAATCAATAGTTTCAAGGCATATTTTTTTCTGCCTCACTAGTGAGTTCTTCCAATAGGGATGCTACACAAAGCTAATTAAATTATTATTTAAACTTGCTTAGGGGGCAGGGAGCCTAGTTCAAAATAAATAGTCTCTTCTCTTTTTTTTTTTGAGATGGAGTCTTGCTCTGTCACCCAGGCTGGAGTGCAGTGGTGCGATCTCGGCTCACTGCCAGCTCCGCCTCCCAGGTTCACGCCATTCTCCTGCCTCAGCCTCCTGAGTAGCTGGGAGTATAGGCGCCCGCCACCATGCCCGGCTAATTTTTTGTATTTTTAGTAGAGACGAGGTTTCACCGGTTAGCCAGGATGGTCTCGATCTCCTGACCTCGTGATCCACTCGCCTCGGCCTCCTAAAGTGCTGGGATTACAGGCGTAAGCCACCGCCCCGGCCATAAATAGTCTCTTCTTGACCATGGACTCACTTGGCTACTAGGTAGTTTATGGCTACCATATTCCTCTTCCCCTCTACAAACACACCCTCTCCAGCATTCTTCTGAAGCATGGTTACTCATGGGTCTACAGCCCAGTGCCAGTATGCAACTGTTAATGGCATTTAATGAAATAAGTACCAGGTTTGAGACTAAGTGCATTACAGCAATTAAGAGTTCATTTTTATATATACATATACATATATACATATATTTTGTAGATGGAGTCTCGTTCTGTTGCCAGGCTGGAGTGCAGTGGCGTGATCTCAGCTCACTATAACCTCCAACCCCCTGGTTCAAGCGATCCTCCTGCCTCAGCCTCCCAAGTAGCCTTTTTTTCCTAGCTTATCAGTCAGAACAGAGTAAGTATTTTCAGTTCAGAGGTGGTTTTGTTTTGGTTTTTTTGTTTGTTGAGAGGGAGTTTCGCTCTGTTGCCCAGGCTGCAGTGCAATGGTGCGATCTCAGCTCACTGCAACTTCCGCCTCTTGGGTTCAAGTGATTCTCTTGCCTCAGCCTCCCAAGCAGCTGGGATTACAGGCATGCGCCACCACACCCAGCTAATTTTGTATTTTTAGTAGAGACAGGGTTTCACCACATTGGCCAGGCTGGTCTCAAATTCCTCTCAGGTGATCCACCCACCTTAGGCTCCAAAAGTCCTGGGATTACAGGCGTGAGCCACCGCATCCCGCCTTGTTTTGTTTTTTTTAAGAGATGGGGGGTCTTGTTATGTTGCACAAGCTGGTCTCAAACCCTCAGGCTCAAGCAGTCCTCCTGCCTCAGCCTCTTGAGCAGCTGGGACTACAGGCCTGAGCCACCATGCCTGCCTTCAAGTATTTTTAAATCGTTATTTGGATTTTCCCATCATGTTAACTTTCCGTACCTAGCCAATTTCACCTCTGATCCTCCCAGGGCCTTTATCTAGAATACTCTTTTGGCTTCTCTTCCCATGGTTCCCTCTTCCTTATCCTTTAGGCCTCAACTTCAATGTCCTCTTCCACCCTACCTAAAGGAAATGACCTGTCATTCTCTATGTCGAGGCTCTTGCCTTCTTAGAAGTTAACACAATGCATTACTATTACTATTTTCTTTATGCCCGTCAACTTGTCTTTCCGGGTGTCTCCCTCACGAGAATGTAGACCATGTATGGGTAGAGACCGTGTCCATCTTGTTCACAGTTCTATCTCTGAGCCTAGCATAGTGGCCGGTACGTAACAGGTACTCAATAGTATTTGCTTAATAGGTACCTGCTTAACAGGTATTCAATAGAATTACCTAAAATAAGGTATCTTTTTCACATCCCTTCAGAAATAAAGACCCTATGTAAATATTTCAATTAGCCATTCAAACTACCATTTTGTGAAATTACAAAGAATCCCATCTCTCACAACACAGTCATCCCCCAGCCCGAGACTCGCTATTACATGGATGACTCTGTGCTGACAATAGGTAGGGGGAGGGAGGAGGTGAGGATGGAGGACAGTGGTATTTTGGAAGTAAATGGCAATGAAATGATAAAGGTGTGTGAAATAATCCATGTTCACCTAGATGTGCAACCCAATCATTTAGCTACTGTGTGCCTCAAGACAACAACGCATGATTTAGCTACCTTAAGGTGTAAGGTTATGTGAGGCTCAAAAGGGTAACAAATGTGAATCCCAGGTTAGGTTTCCAGAGCACCATGCTGTGACATTTCTAAACTTAGCACTGCAATTTTACTTTTACTTGTGGAACTATATGGTTGATGTCTGTCTGCACTAGACCTGTTTATCATCCTTGCATTCTCACTGTCTAAAAGTACCTGGCTGGTAGAAGGTCCTCAAAATTATTTGTAAAATGAATGAATTGAAGCAGTTTGTATATAGTAAAACTATGTATGTATAAGCATTAACATCAGACATTTCAGAAATTAATTAATTCAACAAGTATTTAGTGAATGCCTTTAACTATGTGCCAACAACTATTCTAAGGCATTCAGAATGCATAACTGGACAAAACAGAGAAGATCACTACAGCTGACGCTCTAGGAAGACAGGTAATGAAAACAAACACAGTAAGTATATTTGGAGGTGATAAATGATATGGAAAAAAGAGCAAGGGGTAAGCGGTAGGATGGATACAAATAAATGGTCCTCCTAAGGTGGTTGCAGGGAGAAACAACCAAGAGCCCACTGTGCTTTGTGCCAAGTAAGCAAGGCAGAACTCCCACCTGCTTTCAGCAAAAGTGGAGGTGAGAGAGGGGCAGTGACAGCCAAAGAATACAGGGTCTCATAGGTCAAGATTTCTATTTCAATCTAATTAACTTTCTAATTAAACTGATACAGTAAATAGTTTGGAGTTGCCTCAATTCTTATACCTTACATCAACAACATAAAAGATCAGAATCACATGCCAACAGTTCCCACCCACAGACTGATCTAAACTTGAGGCCATTCTCTTCATTTGGTGGTCTCAAAGACTAAATTTTTTTTTTTTTAATGCAAAATCTCTCAGTGCTTTCAGAGACCAAGATGGGGGTCTGCTTGAGGACAGGAGATCTAGATCAGCCTGGGCAACATACTGAGACTCCATCTCTACAAAAAATTTAAAAATTAGGCCGGGCGTGGTGGTTCACACCTGTAATCCCACCACTTTGGGAGGCCAAGGTGGGTGGATCATGTGATGTCAGGAGTTCGAGACCAGCTTGGCCAACATGGTGAAACCCTGTCTTCACTAAAAACATAAAAACACAAAAAAATTAGCTGAGCCTGGTGGCGGGCACCTGTAATCCCAGCTACTCGGGAGGCTGAGGGAGGAGATCACTTGAACCCAGGAGGAGGAGGCTGCAATAAGCCAGGATCTATGCTACTGCACTCCAGCCTGGGTGACAACTAACACAGGCAAATGCAGTAGCACAGTTATTTTGAGAAAAGGAGGCGAGGCACAGTGGTGCATGCCTGTAATCCCATCACTTTGGGAGGCCAAGGCGGTGGATCACCTGAGGTCGGGAGTTAGAGACCAGCCTGACCAACATGGAGAAATCCCATCTCTGCTAAAAATTAGCCGGACATGGTGGAGCATGCTTGTAAACTCAGCTACTTGGAAGGCTGAGGCAGGAGAATCGCTTCAACCCAGGAAGCGGAGGTTGTGGTGAGCCGAGATTACACCATTGCAGTGCTGCACTCCAGCCTGGGCAACAAGAGCGAAACTCCATCTAAAAAAAAACAAAAAAGAGAGAGCCGGGCCCAGTGGCTCACACCTGTAATCCTAGCACTTTGGGAGGCCAAGGCAGGCGGATCATGAGGTCAGGAGATTGAGACCATCCTGGCTAACACGGTGAAACCCCGTCTCTACTAAAAAAAAATACAAAAAAAAAAAAAAAAAAGGAAAATTAGTCAGGTGTGGTGGTGGGTACCTGTAGTCCCAACTACTTGGGAGGCTGAGGCAGAAGAATGGCGTGAACCCGAGAGGCAGATCTTGTAGTGAGCTGAGTTCGTGCCACTGCACTCCAGCCTGGGCAACAGAGCAAGACTCTGTCTCAAAATAAAAAAGAAAGAAAGAAAAGGCCAGGCGTGGTGGCTCACGCCTGTAATCTCAGCACTTTGGGAGGCCAAGGCGGGTGGATCACCTGAGATCAGGAGTTTGAGACCAGCCTGGCCAACATGGTGAAACCCGTCTCTACTAAAAACACAAAAAATTAGCCAGGCACGGTGGTGGGCACCTGGAATCTCAGCTACTCGGGAGGCTGAGGCAGGAGAATTGCTTGAACCCAGGAGACAGAAGTTGCAGTGACCAGAGATCATGCCATTGTACTCCAGCCTGAGCAACAGAGCGAGAATCTGTAGCAACAACAACAAAAAAATTAGCCAGGTATGGTGGTACATGCTTGTAGTCTCAGCTACTTGGGAGGCTGAGGCAGGAGGATTGCTTTAAGTCCAGGAGTTCAAGGTTACAGCGAGCTATAATCATACCACTGAACTCCAGCCTAGATGACAGAGTCAGACCCTGCCTCCCTGTCTCTGGAATAAAATAAAAATAATGCAAATTCCCTGGGATATTCCCAAAACAAACCAAGGTCTCAAGGCTCTTTAAAGTAGGAACATCCTAGGTCAGGCTTGCCTTCCCAGGACAAAACTGAACAAGTAACCAGATGGCATTTTGAGGGAAAGGTATTAGCTAGACAGACTCAAAGATTTTAACACTATGAAGTCTCATAAGCCACACAACCCTCAAAGCAGTCTGAAGGAAAACAAAGCATCATTAGAAAATCTATGGTCCATGTAGCTTACTAACTGCTTTCCGGTGCCTCCATTATAAACACTGGTCAGGTGCAGTGGCTCACTCCTGTAATCCCAGCACTTCGGGAGGCTGGGGCGGGTGGAATACCTGAGGTAAGGAGTTCAAGGCAAACCCAACCAACATCGTAAAACCCTGTCTCTAATAAACACACACACAAAACATAGCCAGGCGTGCTGGTGCATGCCTGTAACCCCAGCTACTTGGGAGGCTGAGACAGGAGAATCGCTTGAACCTGGGAGGAAGAGGTTGCAGTGAGCTAAGATTGCGCCATTGCACTCCAATCTGGGCTACAAGAGTGAAAACTCCCATCTCAAAAAACAAAACAAAACGAAAAAAAGGTTCTTCTCCTGCAATCATAAGGCTTCTGTTTTCCTAATAACCTACGATCACGGACAAACCTTAATGTAAAAATTTTAATTGGGCCAAAGGTACAAAGCTACTTTATATTTATTATACCAAAACCATATTCTTTTTTTTTTGAGACAGAGTCTCTGTTACCCAGGCTGGAATGCAGTGAATCACAGCTCACTGCAGCCTTGACCTCCTGGGCCCAAGCAATCTTCCTCAGTCTCCCAAGTAACTGGGACTACAGGCGTGTGCCATCATGCCTGGCTATTTTTTTTGGTAGAGATAGGATTTGTCTGTGTTACCCAGGCTAGTCTTGAACTCCTGGACTCAAAGGATCCTGAGGCCTCAGCTTTCCAAAATGTTGGGATTACAGGTGTGAGCTACCACAGACAATTTAGCCTGTCCAGAATTTTACAAATTCCCTTCAAACTTTTTTTTTTTTTTTAAAGGAGTTTCACTCTTGTTGCCCAGGCTGGAGTGCAATGGCGTGATCTTGGCTTACCGCAACCTACACCTCCCAGGTTCAAGCAATTCTCCTGCCTCAGCCTCCCAAGTAGCTGGGATTACAGGCATGCACCAACACACTAGGCTAATTTTGTATTTTTAGTAGAGATGGGGTTTCTCCATGTTGGTCAGGCTGGTCTCGAACTCCCGACCTCAGGTGATCCACCCGCCTCTGCCTCTCAAAGTGGCTGGGATTACAGGTGTGAGCCACTGCACCCACCCAGCCAATTTCTTTAAATATTATGTTCCCTAGCTTCCTCCTTCTAAACCTGGAAGAAGAAAATATTAATTCACTAAAAAGCGAAAAATACACATTATGACTCTAAACATAAAAAGGGTCTGAGTTACATAAGGGAACTGCTCTTTCAGAGACTCTAAGCAATTTGAAAATATCTGCAGACTTCTAAATATTCAGTAACTAAAAAGCAAAAGAATATTCGGAATTCAGAATCCTGCATAACTCTCTAAAATCTCAACTTTCTTTTTTTTTTGGAGATAGTGTTTTGCTCTGTCACCCAGGCTGGAGTGCAATGGGGTGATCTCGGCTCACTGCAACCTCTGCCTCCCAGGTCCAGGCGATTCTCCTGCCTCAGCCTCCTGAGTAGCTGGGATTACAGGTGCATGCCACCATGTCTGGCTAATTTTTTTGTACTTTTTTGGTAGAAACAGGGTTTCACCATGTTGGCCAGGCTGGTCTTGAACTCCTGACCTCAAGTGATCCACCTGCCTTGGCCTCCCAAATTGCTGGGATTACAGGTGTTAGCCACCATGCCCGGCCTAAAATCTCTTCTTTTTTTTTTTTT
>NC_045448.1:42739059-42740331 GCF_002776525.5 Piliocolobus tephrosceles | reverse complement strand
CCGGAGTCTCGCTCTGTCGCCCAGGCTGGAGTGCAGTGGCCGGATCTCAGCTCACTGCAAGCTCCGCCTCCCGGGTTTATGCCATTCTCCTGCCTCAGCCTCCCGAGTAGCTGGGACTACAGGCGCCCGCCACCTCGCCCGGCTAGTTTTTTGTACTTTTTTAGTAGAGACGGGGTTTCACCGTGTTAGCCAGGATGGTCTCGATCTCCTGACCTCATGATCCACCGTCTCAGCCTCCCAAAGTGCTGGGATTACAGGCTTGAGCCACCGCGCCCGGCTAAAATCTCAACTTTCAAAGAGTCTGGGACTGAAAGTAAAATCATCTCTTATGCCCTTTACCCCGTTCATTTTTATTTATTATTATTATTTATTTTTTTTGAGATGTAATTTCACTCGTTGCCCAGGCTTGAGTGCAATGGTGCGATCTTGGCTTACCACAACCTCCGCCTCCTGGGTTCAAGCGATTCTCCTGCCTCAGCCTCCCGAGTGGCTGGGATTACAGGCATGTGCCACCATGCCTGGCTAATTTTTTTGTATTTTTAGTAAGAGACGGGGTTTCTCCATGTTGGTCAGACTGCTCTTGAACTCCCGACCTCCGGTGATCCTCCCACCTCGGCCTCCCAAAGTGCTGAGATTACAGGCATGAGCCACCGTGCCGGGCCCTATTTTTACTTTTTATATTAATTTTTAAAAAAATAGAGATGGGGTCTCACTATGTTGCATAGGCTGGTCTCAAACTCCTGGGCTCAAGCTATCCACTCACCAGGCCTCCCAATTTACTGGGATTGCAGTCATGAGCCTCCGCACCAGGCCACCCTTTACCCAATTACCCGTCAAGGGAAAATAAATATTTTTTAAATTAAAATTAAGAACATGGCCGGGCGCGGTGGCTCAAGCCTGTAATTCCAGCACTTTGGGAGGCCGAGACGGGTGGATCACGAGGTCAGGAGATCGAGACCATCCTGGCTAACACTGTGAAACCCCGTCTCGGCCGGGCGCGGTGGCTCAAGCCTGTAATCCCAGCACTTTGGGAGGCCGAGATGGGCGGATCACGAGGTCAGGAGATCGAGACCATCCTGGCTAACACGGTGAAACCCCGTCTCTACTAAAAATACAAAAAAACTAGCCGGGCGAGGTGTCGGGCGCCTGTAGTCCCAGCTACTCCGGAGGCTGAGGCAGGAGAATGGCATAAACCCGGGAGGCAGAGCTTGCAGTGAGCTGAGATCCGGCCACTGCACTCCAGTCCGGGCGACAGAGCGAGACTCCGCCTCA
>NC_045448.1:42618877-42669059 GCF_002776525.5 Piliocolobus tephrosceles | reverse complement strand
GTTCAAGCAATTCTCTTGCCTCAGCCTCCCAAGTAGCTGGGATTACAGGCATGCATCACCATGCCCAGCTAATTTTGTATTTTTAGTAGAGATGGGGTTTCACCATGTTGCTGCAGCTGGTCTCAAACTCCTGACCTCAAGTGATCCACCCACCTTGGCCTCCCAAAATGCTGGGGTTACAAGGTGTGAACCACCGTGCCCGGCATAATTTTTGCAACCTATAAGAACGTGTATCTCAGAGTAAACTGAGGCAAATGCCTGAATTTTTTTTGTTTTTTTGTTTTTTTTTTACATAGGTAATGAGATCACACACACCAGAATTGGATCATTTTATCTCCAGTTAAGAACTGGAGAAAAAAAGTATTTTAAATCCTGCACTTCGGAGAAAAATGCAATTACTGTTGAAGAGTATATCAATTATTAAGTGTGGAGTCAATGCTATTTTGGTTGCATCTACAATGAGAAGATCATTTCCAGGAATGCCATACACTTCACTTCAGTCAAACCCAGTCCCAGTCTTTCCTCTAAGGCATAAATAGCAGCACTGAACATAGTGGGAGGAGGGCTAGGATTGCGGGGTTGGGAAATAGATTGTTAGAGGGACAGAAGGGCAGGAACAGCAGGTGTTTTTGAAAGCTAGCTCCTAAACTAGTTAATTTTGGTTCATTAATGTTGGTAAAGGGAGCTCTCCTCCTTGTAGAATGGATAGAACACAGTGGGGAACGTTCATTCAGTTTGAAAGTGTCTTTGATTTTTCTTCTGAGCAGAATCCTTGCCCAGCTGTTTGAATTTGTCCTGTGATGTGATAAGGGTCAGAGTGGGGGCATCCCCCTCTCTCTGCCTGGCTCTCCCACTTCCTTCCTGTCTGGGCTCAAGGCTTGCTTTGCTGGAAAGCTTCTTCCCCTGATCTCCAGCACCCAATCAAACAGTTGGGTATGAGAGGTGTCAATCTACCCTCAGGGCAACAGTTTTCTACATTTTTTTCCCCCATATTTTCTATAGTTCCTAAGCCAAGACACTACAGGAAAGAAGCAGTTATTTTGTTCCATGACAGCGTCATTGAGATAAAATTCACAATTTGCCCATTTGAAGTGTTCAATTCAATAGTGGACAGTTCTTTCCTTGTAGGTCCTGGTCTGCTTTCACATTTTCTCCTTCTACCAGGGACAGAATGGGTGAAGGCGGGGACCCAGACATGATGGGAGCTGATCTCAAGAACTTTTCCGACTAAAGCATCTGCTAGGTAAGGAATAATAGGGGTACTCACTGACCCAGGATTGGGGCCTGCTAAATGAGGATTTCTGCTGTGCTTTCTTTTTCTTTTTCTGAGACAGAGTCTTGCTCTGTCATCCAGGCTGGAGAGCAGTGGTGCAATTTCAGCTTACTGCAACCTCTGCCTTCTGGGTTCAAGCAATTCTCCTGCCTCACCCTCCCGAGTAGCTGGGATTATAGGCCTGTGCCACCATGCTCAGCTAATTTTTATATTTTTAGTAGAGATGGGGTTTCACCATGTTGGCCAGGCTGATCTCGAATTCCTGGCCTCAAGTGATCCACCCCCCCGACCTTGGCCCCCCAAAGTGCTGGGATTACAGGCATGAGCCACTGTGCCCAGCTCTGCAGTGCTTTTAAACACGGGAAGCTGGCAGACACGGCAGGTATGGGGGGAAAGCAGTGCCAAGACCTTCTCTACCAGAATGCTAACCATTTAAGAAAACTGAAGTGGTTTTTCAGAAAAAGCCTAGATTTCCTAAGTTGGTCAATTCTAGCCTCACTATATAGTATACATTAATACAGCCAGTTCAGCAGTCAGAGAACAGCATTTAAATCAGCAGTAGTATTTATTTATTCCTTTATTTGACTTTTTTTTTCTTTTTTCTTTTTCTTTTGCGACAGTCTAACTGTATTGCCCAGACTAAAGTGCAGTGGTATGATCACGGCTCACTGCAGCCTCAACCTCCCAGGCTTAATTGAACCTTCCACCTCAGCCTCCCAAGTAGCCAGGATTACAGGCTCATGCCATCACACCTGGCTAATTTTTGCATTTTTTAGTAGAAACAGGGTTTTGCCATGTTGCCCATACTGGTCTCAAACACCTGGGTTCAAGGAAGCCACCAAGCTTGGCCTCCCAAAGTGCTGAGATTACAGGTGTGAGCCACCATACCCGGCCAACAAATAGGTACTGAGCTTTTACAAGGAGCCAGGCACCGTTCTAGGAACTGGGAGTATTGGTGTGAACTGAACCCAGAGTCCTTGCTCTCAAAGGAAGTGAACAGTATCTTGTGGGAGACAGATGATAAATGACAGGTGAGGCCGGGTGCAGTGGCTCGAACCTGTAATCCTAGCACTTTGGGAGGCTGAGGGAGGCGGATCTCTTGAGGTCAGGAGTTCAAGACCAGCCTGGTGAAACCCCGTTTCTACTAAAAATACAAAAATTCACTGGGCGTGGTGGCGGACGCCTGTAGTCTCAGCTACTTGAGGGAGGCTGAGGCAAGGGAGTTGCTAGAACCCAGGAGGTGGAGGTTACAGTGAGCCAAATGGTGCCACTGCACTCCATCCTCGGCAACACAGTGAGACTCCATCTCAACAACAACAACAAAAACAAGTAACAGGTGAATGAGCAAGGTGATTTTTAAAAAATAGACTTTACTTTTTAGAGCAGTTTTAGGTTCACAGCGAAATCAAAAGGAAGGTACAGAGATGTATAACGCCTTTCCCCCAACATACAAATGTTGTATAGTATATGTGTTGCATATATATAATATACACAACGTAAATATATATTATATGCATTTAATTTATAATTATAATAATTTATAATATAATATATAATTATATATAATATGTATATAATATATACAACATACAAGATAAAAAAAATTAGCAGGGCATAGTGTCACATGCCTGTAGTCCCGATGCTCAGGGGGCTGAGGTGGGAGGATCGCTTGAGCCCAGGAGGTCGAGGCTGCAGTGAGCCGAGATGGTGCCACTACACTCCAGCCTGGGTGGCAAAGCAAGACTGTCTCAAAGAAAAAGAAAAAAATAAGTCTATAGTTCATATATAGGGTTCACTTTTGGTGTTGGAGATTCTGTGGGTTTGGACAAGTTAGATTTTTTTTTTTTACTTTTTTTTTTTTTTTTTGAAACGGAGTCTCGCTCTGTCGCCCAGGCTGGAGCACAGTGGCCAGATCTCAGCTCACTGCAAGCTCCGCCTCCTGGGTTTACGCCATTCTCCTGCCTCAGCCTCCCGAGTAGCTGAGACTACAGGCGCCCGCCACCTCGCCCGGCTAGTTTTTTGTATTTTTTTTAGTAGAGACGGGGTTTCACGGTGTTAGCCAGGATGGTCTCGATCTCCTGACCTCGTGATCCGCCCGTCTCGGCCTCCCAAAGTGCTGGGATTACAGGCTTGAGCCACCGCGCCCGGCCGACAAGTTAGATTTTTAAAAATAGGGTAAGGGAAAGAAAAAAATAGGTTTATATGCTAGAAGTGTGTGGCTGGAGAAAGACTCTCCAAGGAAGTGACATTTGAACTGAGACTTGACTGACAAGAAGGAATGAGCCACCTAATGCTCTGGGACAATGTGTTCGTGCTCTAGGCAGAGGGAACAGCAGATGTCAAGCCTGGCCCAGGTGTAACTCAGAAGATGGGATGCAGGAACCAGCAAGAATGGGCCTCAGGAAAAAGAGGTAATCTGGTAGAATGCTACCTTAATTAGGTTTCTTTCTTTCTTTTTTTTTCTGAGACAGACTCTCACCCCATTGCTCAGGCCGGAATGCAGCATTGAGATCTCGACTCACTGCAACCTCTGTCAGTGCAACTTCTGCCTCCTGGGCTCAAGTCATCACCCCACCTCAGTCTCTGGAGTAGCTGGGACTACAGGTGCGTGCCCCCATGCTTGGCTAATTTTTTAAGGTTTCTGTAGAAATGGGGTCTCACTATATTGCTCAGGCTGGTCTTGAACTTCTGGGTTCAAGCGATCCTCCTACCTCAGCCTCCCAAAGTGTTGGGATTACAGGTGTGAGCCGCGACACCTGACCTAGTTTTCTTTCTTTTTTTTTTTTTTTCAATTGAAAACATAATCTTTTCACACAGTTAAAAAAAAAAAGAAACGTTTATAATAACCAACAAAAGATAGGTCTCATGTCTAACCTAATATTTCTAGTCCCTCGACCAAGAAATAACCACTCATAACTATTTTATGTATCTTTTTCAGAAATCTTATTCTCAGCCAAGCACAGTGGCTCATGCCTGTAATCCCAACACTTTGGGAGGCTGAGGTGGGAGGACTACATGAGGCCAGGAGTTTGAGACCAGCCTGGGCAACATAGTGAGACCCTATCTCTATAAAAAAAAAAAAAGACATTAGCTGGGTGTGGTCATGCATGCCTATAGTCTCAGCTACTTGAGAGGCTGAGGAGGGAGGATTGCTTGAGCTTAGGAGGTCAAGGCCACAGTAAGCTGTGATTGTGCCACTGTACTATAGCCTGGGAGACAGAGCAAGACCATCAGCAGTGGCTCACGCCTGCAATCCCAGCACTGGGAGGTTGAGGTGGGAAGATTGCTTGAGCCCAGGAGCTGGGAACTAACCTGAGCAATATAGTGAGACCTTGTCTCTACAAAAAATTAAAAAATTAGCCAGGCGTGATCATGCATGCTACCCAGCTACTCAGGAGGCTGAAGAGAGGAAGCCACTTGAGCCTAGGAGTTCGAGGTTACAGTGAGCTATAATCGCACCATTGTACTCCAGTTCAGGAGACAGAGTGAGACCCTGTCTCAAAAAAATAAAACAGGCCGGGCGCAGTGGCTCACACCTGTAATCTCAGCACTTTGGGAGGCCAAGACGGCCGGATCACCCGAGGTCAGGAGTTTCAGACCAGCCTGGCCAACATGGTGAAACCCATCTCTACTAAATTTACAAAAATTAGCTGGGTGTGGTGGTCTGTGCCTGTAGTCCCAGCTACTTGGGAGGCTAAGGCACAAGAATCACTTGAACTCGGGAGATGGAGGTTGCAGTAAGCCAAGATCACGCCACTGTACTCCAGCCTGGAAAACAGAGCAAGACTCCGTATCAAAAAAGAATACTAAATAAATAAATAAATAAAAATAAGTAAATTAGTCTCCAATCCCTTACTCCCCGCCTACACCTCTCTATTTTCAGATCCAATCTGAAGGAACTATGGAATCACAATCGGCATTCGAAAATAAGCTTAAATGAAGTCCAAGGTGCTAAAATTTTATTTTTACTTAAAAAATATATATTATATATAATATTTGAGACAGGGTCTCACTCTGTTGCCCATGCTGGAGTGCAGTGACATGACCATGGCTCACTGCAGCCTCGACCTCCTGGGCTCAAGTGATCCTCCCACCTCAGCATCCTGAGTGGCTGGGATCACAGGCATTGAGTACCACCACACGCAGATAATTTTTTAAAAACTATTTTTAGTAGAGACAGGGTCTTACTATGTTGCCCAGGCTGGTCTTGAACTCCTGGGTTCAAACAATTCTCCTGCCTCAGCCTCCCAAAGATCTAGGATTACAGGCGTGAGCCACTATACTGGGCTTTACTTTTTTATTATGGACAATTTCAAATATACATAAAAGTGGAGAGATTAATAAAATGAACCCCATTATCCAGCTTGAATAATTATCAATTTGAGGGGGCTGGGTGCGATGGCTCATGCCTGTAATCCTAGCACTTTGGGAGGCGGAGACAGACAGATCATTTGAGGTGAAGAGTTCGAGGCACCTGAAATCCCAGCTACTCGGGATGCTAAGGCAGGAGAATCACTTGAACCTGGAAGATGGAAGCTGCAGTGAGCTGAGATCGTGCCGTTGTACTCCAACCTGGGCAACAGAGCAAGATTCCATCTCAAAAAAAAAAATTATCAATTTGTGGCCAATCTCGTTTCATCTATATTCACACCCACTTGCCCTTGCTCTTGGTTGTTCTGAAGTACGTATCAGACATTATATGATCTTCTCTTAAATATTTCATGATATGAAAGTGGCTTTTGGAAGACTAATTATCTTGTATAATGATCAGCATTCTAGATTTATCTGATTGCTTCCTCTGGCATCACCTAACTGGTTCCTCCCTCCAGGGAGGTGCTTAGTGCTTGGTAGAGAGGAGAGGTGGTGCTTGTTTGGACGAATGGAGGCAAGATGGTGCACTTCCGGGTTCTTCTTCACCACCAACTCTTCCCGCGCGTGCGAAAATGCAGCCGGCGCCCGGGAAGGTGCAGACCAACTGGGCATGCGCCAGGTGACATCAATCCGAAGAGACCAAGATTTACCTGGTCGCACCTGCGGAACGCCCCTGACACGCCCATGCCCCGCCTATTGCCCTCCCACTCCTAGAAAAGCCGCTCTCCGCCATTGAGCCACGCGGCCCTCTCACAGCCCCAGTCCTGTCGGGATGTCGGGACTGTGGGAAGTCCGTCCGAGAGCCCCACGGGGGAACTCTGCCGGCCTTCTTTGCCGGAGGCCGACAGACTTCTCCCGCACACCTTAGGTTACCAAAATAAACGAGCAGTTTTGCTCCTACACTTGCCTACCTGCTGGTTCTTTTGCGCCCACTCTGGTGGTCTTAGAAAAACAAATCAGTGCTGAGCCAGCATGGGAGACAAGACACTCTGCACAGTCTGTGGGGTTCAGTATTGGTTCTGGCACTTACTAGTTAGCTTTGGGACCTTAGGCGAGTCATCTCATCTCTCTTTTTATCTTTTTTGAGGTGGAGTCTCGCTCTGTCTCCCAGGCTGGAATGCGGTGGCGTGATCTCGGCTCACTACAAGCTCCACCTCCCAGCCTCAAGCGATTCTCCTGCGTCAGCCTCCCGAGTAGCTGGGACTACAGGAGCCCACCACCACGCTGGGCTAACGTTTTGTATTTTTAGTAGAGATGGGGTTTCACCGTGTTGGCCAGGATGGTCTTGATATCCTGACCTCGTGATCCACCCACCTCGGTCGGCCTCCCAAAGTGTGATTCACCTTGGAGGTGAATTACAGGAGTGAGTAATTACAGGTGAGGATTACAGGTGTGAGTCACCACGCCCGGCCCCATCTCATCTCTTGAAGCCTAATTTCTTCATCTGTACAATGGGAGTAATAATAACAGTGTTTTTGTGGGCAGCAGAGTGCATGGTGCCTCCTAGAAGGGCTTAGCCATCGTATGGAGCAAGGTCCTCAGAGTGGTGATGGGGAGAAGGGTCATCCCTGTTCAACAGGGCAGCATGACTGGAGTGACGCTGGGGTGAAGATTACAAAGAGGGGCTGTTCCTATAATGGCACCACAAATGTTTTTGCTGTTAATGGTTATATAGCGAGCTTCGCAAAGCTGGAAATTTAAGGAAGAGAGTGTTTCTTTTGCTTGAATAAGAGC
Organism: Piliocolobus tephrosceles; assembly: GCF_002776525.5. Taxonomy (NCBI): domain Eukaryota; kingdom Metazoa; phylum Chordata; class Mammalia; order Primates; family Cercopithecidae; genus Piliocolobus; species Piliocolobus tephrosceles. The sequence goes on along the minus strand of NC_045448.1, from coordinate 42,661,681 downwards.
AGAAAGGAGCCAACTGTGGTAGCTCACACCTGTAATCCCAGCACTTTAGGAAGATGAGGTTGGAGAACTGCTTGAACCCAGGAGTTCAAGACCAGCCTGGGCAACATAGGGAGACCACATCTCTACCAAAAAAAAAAAAAAAAAAAAAAAAAAAAGGGCTTAAAGGGTCCTGGAGCACAAGAGAAGAAAAAGCAAGGAGATTGATGTGAGATGGTGTCATAAGTGTGACATAGGAGTGACATGTCCCTCTGGTGGCTTCTCGTCTTTAAGAATGTAGTTCATGGGGCTGGGTGTGGTGGCTCACCCTGTGATCCCAGCACTTTGGGAGGCCGAGGCAGCTGGATCACCTGAGGTCAGGAGTTTGAGACCAGCAAGACCAACATGGTGAAATGCCATCTCTATTAAAAATACAAAATATTAGCCAGGCGTGGTGGTGCACACCTGTAATCCCAGTTACTCGGGAGGCTGAGGCAGGAGAATCACCTGAACCTGAGAGGTGGAGGTTGTAGTGAGCCAAGATCACACCACTACACTCCAGCCTGGGCGACAGAGTGAAGTCTTTTGATAGACTCAAAAAAAAAAAAAAACAAAAAAGAATGTGGTTCATGGCCAGGTGTGGTGGCTCATGCCTGTAATCCCAGCACTTTGGGAGGCCGAGGCAGGTGGATCACTTGAGGTCAGGAGTTCGAGACCAGCCTGCCCAACATGGCGAAACCCCATCTCTGCTAAAAATACAAAAAGTTAGCTGGGCATGGTGACAAGCACCTGTAATCCCAGCTGCTCAGAAGGCTGAGGCAGGAGAATTGCTTGAACTCAGGAGGTGGAGGTTGCAGTGAGCCAAGATCACCTCACTACACAGCAGCCTGGGTGACAAGAGGGAAACTCTGTCTCAAAAAAAAAAAAAAAAAAAAAAAAAAAAAGAATGTGGTTCATGGGGTGTGATGGGTCTGAGGGCAGTTTATTTATTTATTTATTTTCCTTTTTTTCATTTTGTTTAAATGATGGAGCCTCGTTATGTTGCCCAGGCTGGTCTCAAACTCCTGGGCCAAAGGGATGCTCTTGCATGAGCCTCCTGAGCAGCTGAGACTACAAGTATACACTACCACACCCAGCTTTGAGGGCATGAGAAGGAACAGGAGCCCCTCTTAGGGGCCTGCTGGGCACCCTCCACCTCAAAGCATAGAAATAAAATGAAATTCTTGAACTCCTTCAGGGTAAACTCCAGTCACCTAGCTAGCCCTGAGAAGTAAATAAACAACCTGAGAAACAAGAAGGTATAGCAGTTTAAAATGTCAGAGGTGTTTGAACCAGAGAAACTCCCATCTTGAATAAATAGGAGCTAGGTAAAATAAGACTGAGATCTAATGGGCTACCTTCCCAGATGGTTAGGCATTCTTAGTCACAGGTTGAGATAGGAGGTCAGCACAAGATACAGGTCATAAAGACCTTGCTGATAAAACAGCTTGCAGTAAAGAAGCTGGCCAAATCCCACCAAAACTAAGATGGTGACGAGGTGATCTCTGGTAGTCCTCAGTGCTACACTCCCACCAGCACCATGACAGTTTGCAAATGCCATGGCAATGTCAGAAAGTTACCTACCCTATATGGTCTAAAAAGGGGAGTCATGAATAATCTACCCCTTGTTTAGCATATCATCAAGAAATAATATCAGCAACCTTTGGGAGCAGCTGCTCTGTCTAAGGAGGAGCCATTCTTTAATCCTTTACTTCTCTAACAAACTTGCTTCCATTTTACTCTATGGACTTGCCTCCAATTCTTTCTTGTGTGAGATCCAAGAACCCTCTCTTGGGGTCTGGATTGGGACCCCTTTCCTTTTTTTAAAATTATTTATGTATTTATGTATTTATTTGAGACAGTCTTGCCCCGTCTCCCAGGCTGGAGTGCAGTGGTGCGATCTCAGCTCACTGCAACCTCTGCCTCCCAGTTCAAGTGATTCTCCTGCCTCAGCCTCCCGAGTAGCTGGGATTACAGGTGCCTGCCACCACACCTGGCTAATTTTTGTATTTTTTTTTTTTTTGAGACAGAGTTTCGTTCTTGTTGCCCAGGCTGGAGAGCAACGATGCGATCTTGGCTTACCACAACCTCCGCCTCCAGAGTTCAAGTGATTCTCCTGCCTCAGCCTCCTGAGTAGCTGGGATTACGGGCATGTGCCACCACACTGGCTAATTTTGTATTTTTAGTAGAGACGGGGTTTCGCCATATTGGTCAGGCTAGTCTCAAACTCCTGAACTCAGGTGATCTAGCTGCCTCGGCCTCCCAAAGTGCTGGGATTACAGGTATGAGCCACCACACTCGGCTGGATTGGGACCCCTTTCCAATAACAATAATAGCTAAGGAAGTTAGAATCACAGCATGTTTGTTTCCCTGTAGAAAGTAAAGATAACATCTGCACATATGTCCCTGAGTTGTTTTTCAGAAACCCGTACCTCGACCGAACAGATCCACTGGCACACAGACCTCAGATGGGGGACTAACAACTGAACTCAGACTGCCATTCTTTGTTCTAAAATTCTACCTGAGGGTCCTGGAGGAGGCCACACCTGCAGGCCAGAGCCAACATTCTTTTCTGCTGATACCAAATTTTTAGACAAAGCTTCAACTCCTTAATCAATTGCAAATTAGGAAATCTTTGAATCCATCTATGACCTGTTGGCCATTCCCCCACCCCCACTTTGAGATGTCCCCCCTTTTCAGGTCAAACCAACGTATGGCCTCGATGTATTGATTTATGACTTTGCCTGTAACCTCTGCCTTCCTGCCTTTAAAAACTCTTGCCTGTAAGCCATCAGGGCATTTGGGTCTTTTTAAAATTTAAATTTAAATTTTTATTTTTGAGATAGAGTCTCACTCTATTGCCCAGCCTGGAGTGCAGTGGCACGATCTCAGCTCACCGCAACCTCTGTCTCCCAGGTTCAAGTGATTCTCTTGCCTCAGCCTCCCGTGCAGCTGGGATTACAAGCATACGCCACCAGGCCTGGCTAATTTTTGTATTTTTAATAGAGACAGGGTTTTACCATGTTGCCCAGGCTGGCCTCAAACTCCTGACCTCAAGTGATCCACATGCCTTGGCCTCCCAAAGTGCTGGGATTACAGGCATAAGCCACCACAACCGGCTGGGAATTCAGGTCTTAAGCATGGGCTGTCTGATTTTCCTTTCTTGGCACTCTGCAATAAATGCCTCACTTTCTCTCACTGCAATCCCGATGCCAGTGTTTGACTTTGCTGCATTGGGTAGGTGGGCTCAAGTTCAGTTAGGTAACTTTAATGTTATCTAAATGTTAAGTTTAATGAAGCCACAGTGTTAGGAGTGGGTTGGCTGACAATACAAAAATGGCCTCCATGCCATATGTAGGGGATCAGAATATGCCTCCCAAAATATGCCATTTTGACATAAGGATTATTTTGAGCTAAAGGCAATTGAAAAGAATCAGACATAAGAAAAAAATTATGCCCTCCTCTTCTCTACTAGGAAGGCAGAAAGATTCTTAACCACTGGAGACCCTAGCCCTTATCAGCCTAGAGATAGCACCAGAGGAATCTACGTAATGCATAACGCATCTTATAAAACAACACTTATCTTCTGTTAGTTTCCTGATATGTTTAACTTCCCATAGTTTGCCACCCCTAAAAGCCTAAACCCCTTTTCCTTTAGCTGGTCGCTGCTTAGCAAATTTATTATTCTTTGTTAAGATGCTATATAGGCCGGGCACGGTGGCTCACACCTGTAATCCTAGCACTTTGGGAGGCTGAGGCGGGCAGATCATGAGGTCAGGAGATTGAGACCATCCTGTAACATGGTGAAACCCCATCTCTACTAAAAATACAAAAAATTGGCCGGGCGCAGTGGCTCAAGCCTGTAATCCCAGCACTTTGGGAGGCCGAGACGGGCGGATCACGAGGTCAGGAGATCGAGACCATCCTGGCTAACCTGGTGAAACCCCGTCTCTACTAAAAAATAATACAAAAAAACTAGCCAGGCGAGGTGGCGGGCGCCTGTAGTCCCAGCTACTCGGGAGGCTGAGGCAGGAGAATGGCATGAACCTGGCAGGCGGAGCTTGCAGTGAGCTGAGATCTGGCCACTGCACTCCAGCCTGGGTGACAGAGCAATACTCCGTCTCAAAAAAAAAAAAAAAAAATACAAAAAATTAGCTGGGTGTGGTGGTAGGCGCCTGTAGTCGCAGCTACTTGGGAGGCTGAGGGAGGAGAACGGCGTGAACCTGGGAGGCAGAACTTGCAGTGAGCCGAGATCGCGCCACTGCACTCCAGCCTGGGCGATAGAGTGAGACTCCATCTGAAAAAAAAAAAGCTTCATAAAGCCCCTTGATTTTGATACTAACCACACTTTGATTTTCTCTGTATAATGTGCTATGCTGTACTTGTGAATAAACTGTGTTTCTATTGTTAATTTAACTTTTGTCAGTCTAATTTGTAGGACCACAGGCCAAGAACCTAAGAAGGTAGAGGAAAAAAATTTTTCCCCTCCCCTACACATATTTCCTGCCTCAGCCTTAGACATCTGAGAACTTTTACGTCTTTTCTTGTATCTCTCATTTTTGTTTGTCTGTTTGTTTTTGAGACAGAGTCTCTGTCACCAGGCTGGAGTGCACTGGCATCCAACTCCTGGGTTCAAGCGATTCTCCTGCCTCAGTCTCCTGAGTAGCAGGGATTACAGGCACGTGCTACCACACCCAGCTAATTTTTTTTTTTTTTTTTGAGATGGAGTCTCACTCACACCCAAGCTAGAGCACAGTGGCGTGATCTTGGCTCACTGTAACCTCCACCTCCCAGGTTCAAGCGATTCTCCCACCTCAGCCTCCCAGGTAGCTGGTATTACAGGCGCCCACCACCATGTCCAGCTAATTTTTGTATTTTGAGTACAGATGGGGTTTCACTATGTTGGCCAGGATGGTCTCGAACTCCCGACCTCCGGTGATCCGCCTGCCTCAGCCTCACAAAGTGCTGGGATTATAGGCGTGAGCCACCATGCCCGGCCAAATTTTTCTATTTTTACTTATACCTCCCTGTATTAGAGCTCTGTAAACAAGACTACCGTCTGAATCTTGGGATAACTTCATAGTGCTATTGTGTTACAGCTCTACCTTTGTAATCTGAGAGACCAAAACATACGCCCCTTAATAAACTAAGACAGACCCTAAGATAAGGAAACCAAGTTACTGATGGGTTGAGGGCTCAGGGCTTGACTGGCAAATTTCTAAATTACTGTGGCTAAACTCCCTAAAAATAGGAGCTTTCAATTCTGTTATACAACCCAGATGACAACAACTCCGTCTGGATAGACAGCCATTAGCTGCTGCAGACTTCAAATCAGTTTCAGCCAGCTTACAGACACAGCACACAAGCTGTCTTTGTGGCCTATAGTTCACCTGTTGACATAAAGAGCCAAATTCCACCTCATTTTAATGCTAAAGCCCTATCACAAAGTGATCCCGATGTATGTTATATATATGTGTACCCATTACGCATGTGTGCGCCTCCCCCATAAGTATGTATAGCTTTTCCCCCAAGCCTGCTGATTATTATGATGCAGGCCCTGTGAGGCCTAAAACTCAACCTGTTATTCCCCTCTTTGAAGACAGAGCACCTTCAGTCCACACCGGAGACTTTCTCTTCCTGGCTTGCAAACTGATAACACCAATAAAGCTCTCCTTTCTGCCATTCAGCCATCCTGGTGGTCTTTTGAACATCTTCTACAGCTGTCATTGTGCATAGTGGGCTAAGTCATTAGTCTTTTATTTATTAAAATGAGAGAAATTAGAAGGCTACATTTCCATTCAAAAAGCTGACTTTTAAAAGTACCAACTGATTCAGCAGAGGCTGAGAAATAAACTGATTTAAACGCAAACATCGAAAATATGAATTACCAGCAGGGCAAGGGCTTTTTAAAGCAGACAGAGTTGATAATTAAGCTGCATGGAACAGTAGTGCCCACAGGGTATTTCAATTTCTAAAGCTTTGGGGCAGACAGGGTGTTTAGAGTCCTCGAACACATCCAGTTATGCAATGCAAACTGATGGAAGAATCTGTGTGCAAGCCAGAGTCAGCAGTATAAGGGTCACAACTTTTTACTGAATTTTTTGTTTCAGGTTACTTTGTGTGTGTGTGTGTTTTTTTTTTTTTTTTGAGACGGAGTCTCGCTCTGTCGCCCGGGCTGAAGTGCAGTGGCCGGATCTCAGCTCGCTACAAGCTCCGCCTCCCGGGTTTACGCTATTCTCCTGCCTCAGCCTCCGGAGGAGCTGGGACTACAGGCGTCCGCCACCTCGCCCGGCTAGTTTTTTGTATTTTTTAGTAGAGACGGGGTTTCACCGTGTTAGCCAGGATGGTCTCTATCTCCTGACCTCGTGATCCGCCCATCTTGGCCTCCCAAAGTGCTGGGATTACAGGTTTGAGCCACCGCGCCCGGTCCAGGTTACTTTGTTATTGGGTCACATGTTTAGACAAATCAATTCACTTATCCAATCTGTGTTTATTTAGAACCCTGGAATGAGAAATAATCATGGCTTATTTGGGTTATAGGAAGCATAAATGAAGTGAGATTTTTCTAGTGAGATTGTTCCAGTGTCATGCACTGAGCTACCTACCACCTTCACATCAGCTTGTGATCTTTTCATTACCCCTTTGGATGTAGATATTCATTCTATGGAGGAGAAAAACTGAGGATCAATGAGGTTTAAGGAACTGGCTCCAGGTGGCTTAGCAAATGAGTTATACAGCCAGGATTTGAGTCTAGAGAGAGCCCTATAGACAATTTGGACTTTTTTTTTTTTTGAGATGGAGTCTCGCTCCATCACCTAGGCTCAAGTGCAGTGGTGTGAACTTGACTCACTGCAACTTCAGCCTCCCAGGTTCAAGCGATTCTCCTGCCTCAGCGTCCTGAGTAGCTGGGATTACAGGTGCGTGTCACCCCGCCCGGCTAACTTTTGTATTTTTAGTAGGGATAGGGTTTCATCATCTTGGCCAGGCTAGTCTTGAACTCCTGACTTCATGATCCACCTGCCTTGGCCTCCCAAAGTGCCGATTAGAGGCTTGAGCCACCGCGCCCAGCCAATTTGGACTTTATTATATAGACAATTTCTAATTATGTACTTTTATGTACTCCTTTTAGGTCTTTCTGGTTTTTTTCTTTCTTTTTTTTTTTTTTTTTAACCTCTAGTTTCAAGAGGAGTTTTGCTCTTGTACCCCAGGCTGGAGTGCAATGGCATGATCTTGGCTCACTACAACATCTGCCTCCCAGGTTCAAGCAATCTCAATCTCCTGCCTCAGCCTCCCCAGTAGCTGGGCTTACAGGCACCTGCTACCATGCCTGGCTAATTTTTTGAATTTTTAGTAGAGACGGGTTTCACCGTGTTGGCCAAGGTGGTCTTGAACTCCTGAACTTGGGTGATCTGCCTGCCTTGGCCTTCCAAATGCTGGGATTACAGGCGTGAGCCACCACACCCAGTCACCTTTCAGGTTTTTGAACTCGGGAATGACCTGATGAAAATGGATGGAACTAAGAGCTCTCTGGTAGTCTTACTCGGAATTCATAGAGACAGGAAAGAACTGGAGTGCAAAGAGATGAGGCAGAAGGTTGTGGCAGCAATCCAGGCCCTGGAAACAGAGCGAGCAGAGTTCGACATTAGAAAACCTGATTCTAGCCTCTGCCAGGATGCTGCTGCTGGGGAAGCTTGGGCAAGGTACAGCCACATCTCTGAAGCTTTGTAACTTCGGAGAGGAGGAAAAATGGGAGTAATTATTTGCTTTTTTTTTCTTTTTTTCCCTAGTTTCTGAAACTAGAAAATCTCTAGATTCTTTCAACCTCTAAAATTCTACCTTTAAATTGTAATGCATTCCAAAGGTTTAGATATGAAGAGCCTAAATATCATCCCGAGTCTAGGAGAGAATTTAGATGTAATAATTCACAACATTATCTTCTCAAAGTACAAGGGAATAGAATTGGCTTTAAGAACGCTCTCTAAACCAGATTATATTGAGACAAGCCTATCATTTCTGCATCACTGTTTTCTTTGTTTAAGAAAATGATTTGGGTATTGCTGCTGCAGCAGTGGTTGATGATATTAAAATCAAATACAAATATTACTCTTGAAACAAATGAAATGATTTAAACCTATCTAAGAAATCTTATGAAAATATACCTAGGAGGCACACATTGTATTGTCATCAAATTAATTTGTTTTCTAAGCTCAAATTTAATTTAAAACAAGATATTTCTTCCACTGGCACAATCAACAGACAGTAGAGGTATTCTACAGAGAGAACACAGGACATAAACCCTATAATAACGTTGGAGCAAACAACTGACACTATAGTTCTGTCTTCTATTGCTTGTGATGCTTCTAGAAAGTATTTTTTAACAGCTTCCTGATGAATTGGCTCTTGGTGTGAAGCCAGGCTCATCTCTGGCTCACATCTGCAAACTTTTCCCCATCCTCACGTCCTACAACAAATCCATCTTCAAGACCTGAAAAGTTCTTGGTCTCAGCTTTTCTCAGAACAGACCCTTCTTCATCCTCACAGACATGGGGTTGGGGATCCCATTCCTGGGTTACTGAAATGACCTTCTCCTTAGAATGACCCAAAGTGCAAAGGCATTTTCCTGAAATAAAGCTTTCATCAAGCCATTTCTGCTATTAAAATTTCCAGGGATTCCATAGATTATAGGATCCATTCTAAATGCTGCAGTTGAGATCTCCATTGTTTCAGTGGGCAAGTGCATTATACTTTTCACAGACTTTAAACCTCCACATTCGAGATTTTGCTACCAGGAATGTTTTGCCCTTTCTCTGTGCCAACTCATGGCCATCAGCACCTCCAGTTCTGTCTTGAAACTCACTTTCTTACGGATATTTTTCTTGTTTAGTATCTACTTAGATACTAAATAGCAAAGTAGCAGTATCTACCTAGTAGATACTAAATAGGAAAATAGATACTAAATAGCAAAGTATTTAGTAGATACTAAAGTAGCAAATAACTTGTTTTTGAGTTTTTAATCACGTTAAGTGCTCTTAAAATAAATTATCCAAGTCTGGGGATAAACAACTCACAGAGATTTCATTCTTTAAGAAGCTACCCAGAGTGATTTTATTTTATGTGAGACAGCACTCACATTTTCAGTTGTCTGCCTTTTCACTAGGAATCCACTTAACCAGAGCAAAAGGACTCCGTTTGGTGACCTCTAGCGGGCACCGGACAATCTTACAAAATTATGAAAAGCGGAGGGCAAAGAATAACCCTTCCCTTTAATCAGCCAGGTTACCCTGTGGTCAGATGACCGCATCTCACCCTACCCCACCCTTATTTTTTTTTTTTCTTCTAGTATTTGTTTTGCATCTAACAAGGTTCGCCTCACAACTCACCTGTCTCGCCTCCGGTGGGCTGGACTGCTGGTGTCGGGTGTCAGGTGAATGAATTGCTGGTAGCAGTTTAAAATAATCCCTGCCAAGTGGAACCCACTCTCTGGGCACGGACAAGAGCGCGGGGTAGATCGCTCTGCGGAGCCTTCAGGGGGCTCTTCTCGCTCGGAGGGCCGGTGCTGCAGCCGGGTCAGGGGTGCGCGGGGGAAATCAAGATATTTTGAAAAGAAGGATGCAGACGAAGACCACGTGAAAGGCTGTTTTTGCCGGTGACAAGGGGTTCCTCCCCAGACTTTCATACCACTCTAAGGGCAGCATCTCGAGAGGGTCCAGACGCGCTACATGTAGGCGCCTTCTCAGGACACGCGCCCCAGAACGTGGGGGCCGGGGCCGGGTCAGGGGCCGCTCCCCTCCGCGGGCTGGCAGGCGGCACCAAGGCTGGGGGCTGGGGCGTGTAGCCGCCCTCGGAGCACGCGGTACGTGGGTCGCCCCGCGCGGCGGGAGGAAGAGCAAAGTCGGCAGGAAAAGCCGTGGCTGGGATGCCTTCCCTGAGAAATCCTTAGGGGCGATCTCAGAACGCGAGCTGGGCTCCGGATAGTTTCTGGAAAAAGCTCTCCAAACGCCGTCTGTCCCCGCACCCGAGTCCACACTGGGCTTTGAACCAGGACTGTTAAAAGGGCCCTTAGGGACTGCCCAAGTCATCCCGATGGCCCGGGGCGGGACGCGGGAGCAGGCATCCCGGCCGCTGGGCTCCCCGCTCCCCCGCCCTGCGGACCCCTCCCCGCCACTACGGGCGGGAGCGGAGGGGGAGGACGGCGTCACGAGGCCGGGAGCCCGAGGTCCAGGGCGGGGCGCCCGGGAATCCCAGCCCAAGCGAGCCGGGGAGGTGCGGGTGCGGGCGCGGGCGGGAAGCGGAGGGCGGCGCGGAGGGAGGTGAACCGCGCGCGCGGAACCGGCGGGCGAGGAGGAGGACGGCACAGAGGCCCCGCCCCCGCCGCCGCGAGCCGGCTCCTTGCCGCCTCCGAACCCGCTCACTTTGCCGTTTGCCTCTGGACGGCGGCGGGGCGGCCGCCGGATCCGTGGCCTCAGGGAGCGCGGGAGACGGGGAGCTATCCCGCCGCGGCGGCTCCATTCGGCGCCCGCACCCCTCAGGGGGTCGGCGCCGCGGCCTGGGAGAGGGCACCGCGGCCTCGGAGTGGGCAGCCCGCGGGCGCGAGGGGCGGCGGCGCGGACACAGCCGCGTTTCCAGCCGGTGGGGCGCAGCGCTGGCGCCGGCGGGGACTCCCCGGCCACCCGCAGGTACCGTGGGGCGGAGGGCGCGCCGCTAGCAGCGCCGCCTGCGCTGCCAGAGAGACTTGAGCCCAGGGATCCCCGGGCCAGCGGAAGGCAGGAGCGGAGCCCCGAGGGAGCGCGGGCCCCGACGGCGGGCTCCCCCGTCGGCCACGGGCAGGCAGGTCCCGCGTGGCGGCTGGGGGGGGGGGAGCTGCAGCGGGGCCCTCGGGCCGAAGGTTCCCCGGGCGGCCAGCCATGACCTTCGGGCGCAGCGGGGCGGCCTCGGTGGTGCTGAACGTGGGCGGCGCCCGGTACTCGCTGTCCCGGGAGCTGCTGAAGGACTTTCCGCTGCGCCGCGTGAGCCGGCTGCACGGCTGCCGCTCCGAGCGCGACGTGCTCGAGGTGTGCGACGACTACGACCGCGAGCGCAACGAATACTTCTTCGACCGGCACTCGGAGGCCTTCGGCTTCATCCTGCTCTACGTGCGCGGCCACGGCAAGTTGCGGTTCGCGCCACGGATGTGCGAGCTCTCCTTCTACAACGAGATGATCTACTGGGGCCTAGAGGGCGCGCACCTCGAGTACTGCTGCCAGCGCCGCCTCGACGACCGCATGTCCGACACCTACACCTTCTACTCAGCGGACGAGCCGGGCGTGCTGGGCCGCGACGAGGCGCGCCCCGGCGGGGCCGAGGCGGCTCCCTCCAGGCGCTGGCTGGAGCGCATGCGGCGGACCTTCGAGGAGCCCACGTCGTCGCTGGCCGCGCAGATCCTGGCCAGCGTGTCGGTGGTGTTCGTGATCGTGTCCATGGTGGTGCTGTGCGCCAGCACGTTGCCCGACTGGCGCAACGCAGCAGCCGACAACCGCAGCCTGGATGACCGGAGCAGGTACTCCGCCGGCCCTGGGAGGGAGCCCTCCGGGTAGGACGCACTGCTTCTCTGCCCGTCCCGTCCGCCCTGTCGCGTCTGTCCGTCCCGTCCGTCAGTCCCGTCTCCGTTCTGTCCGCCTCCGGGCGACCGAGCCAGCGGGGTGCGCGACCCAGCGAGGCCTCAGGCGCGGCCAACTACGGGACGGGTCGGTCCCCACTCCCACCGCGTTGTCCGGGGCACCAGCGGGGTCTGGCCCTTACACTAGACGCACCTCTTGAGGGCGAAATCCGCAGGCATGGGGTGGGGCGTGTAGAGATAGACAAACGTCCTCTCTTTGTAGTTTACTTTTGAGCAGAGAGCAACCTGCTAATTAGATTTTTCTGAACTTTTATTGTTAGGGTTCAACAATTAAGCCTTGAACTAAGCGCAGTTTGAATTATTTGCCAATTTTTGGTAGTGTTTGGAAAGATGAATTCTTGTTATGGTGAAATGTGCACTCTCCACACATTCTATACACTCTGCCCCCGGCATAGTATGTGCTGTAATGGAATTGTTATATTATAAAGGAGGTTAATTTACCGATAGACCCTCAATAATGAATGTCTGTGCCCTTTTCTCCCCCCTTTTCCTACAAAGTATGGAGTTAGCAAAGCTCTTGTCCACCGTTTGGTTTCAAAGATTCACACTGCGACTTTCAGAGGGTCTGTAGTATGGGAAGGGAAAAAACCATTACCTTGAGAGCAGAGAAAACTCTAAAGTGTCCTAAATCCAGAAAACAGTATTTGGGTAATTTTTTTTTTTTTTCACTTTACTAGGATGAATGGGAAAATATTACAGTCTTTTCTTAGAGTGTCTTACCTTTCAATGGTGATAGCACTCTCCTGTTTTTAGTACAAGTGAGCATATTTGGTGGGAGGAATAAGCAGACTAAGGGTGGACTTTCAAAGAAGACAGTCTTTTGGGGCACAAAACCCAAACTGCATATTATAGTTGATCTGTTTGACACTGTCTTAAGATCCTCCTTCTATTCTCGTTTTAAATTTAAGGTTGTGCTCTGTCATCTTTTCCTGATGGGCAGGTACATGTTCGGAATGGCGGTCTTGCTATTGCAGTGGATTACTTCTACATGATATTTTTCCTGTAGGGAGTAAGGATTTTTATACAAATCTAAGAAGTAAATAAAATTGTCTAGTACCACAGTCTATTATTTCTTCTTGACTTGAAATCCAAGATACATGCTTTGAAAGGAAATTCATTAGGAAACTCATTTTGTTTAGTGAATTAGGTTCTAACAATTTTGAATTTACAGATAAGAATTACTTATTTGGTACTCCAACAATACAATTAAATTAATTTATTTACCTAAATAAATGCCTTTTTTTTTGTTAAGGAGGGCGTTGGGAAAATGGTCTTGAAATTTTTTTCTCTAGTAACTGTAGAATTCTAAGGTTAGTGAAGGTTTGAGCTACATTGGCAAAGGAAACAGGAGAATTGAATTATTATTAGTAGAGATAATGAGGGAGTTGACTGAACCAGTATATGAGCAAAACCAGTAAAATACCTCAAATATAATCTTAGGGGGAGGGAGGGTGTTTTAGGAGAGGGAAAGGGCCACATGGAGATCATTAATGTAAAGCATTTGTAAAGAAATGAGAGAAATGGATAGTAATTTTAGGGCGAGAAACACAAGAAACAAAAAAGGGAAGACACAGAGATGGAAAAGAGGGAGACTGCAAAATAAGTGAAGGGAGAAAAGAAAAGTAATGCTTATTTGTGTATATGTATTTTATGTATGTGTATAATTATTCAAGTCAGAGCTGTTTCCTGGATACTTAGATATTTCAAGCAAAAGCATGTTTTTCTTGGCTTAATGGCCCAGTTTTAGCTTCACTCTCTGAGTGTAGGTATATGAAAACCAATATCTGCAATCCCAAACAGATAAACTGCAGAATGGCTGAATGAGGATGCTGCTTAGTACAGAGGAAGCTCCCTCTGCCCTTTAACAGAGAGGGCCCTTAAGCTGTCACTTGTAAGTATAGTCGCTAAAACCCTGCTTGCTTGTGGTTGCTGAAATTAGTCTTTCCAAAACATCATTCTCATTAGTTGACTATATTTCGCATCTGCCAAATAAAGCCAAAACTCCTTTCTTGGCCTTCAAGGCTCTTTACAGTTTGATGACAACCTGCCGTTCTTGACTTACTACATCATAGTTTGCAAACATCTTTTGAGTATCTGCTATGTTCAGGGTACTGCTGGTGTTCCAAATATTGTAACTTTCTGTTGTAAAGAAAAGCTGGTGTCAAGTTGGTGATGCAGGAATCAGAGGCACAATTGATTTCTGAGAGTTCAGTTGTTTGGAGAAGGCCTTCAAGGTGGTGGATGATGGAAACAAACCATGGTTGGAAGGTTGCAGAGGTTGTGCACTGCCCAAACTAGCAGGGAGTGTCATTTATTTTATTTTATTTTATTTTTTGCATTTTTAGTAGAGATGGGCTTTCTCCATGTTGGTCAGGCTGGTCTCGAACTCCTGAACTCAGGTGATCTGCCCGCGTCGGCCTTCCAAAGTGCTAGGATTACAGGTGTGAGCCACCACGCCTGGCCAGGGAGTGTCATTTATATAAATTCTAGTTAATGCAACTTGCACAACCATGTGCGCCCTGCCTGGGAATAAAATAAAGAGATTTTTTTAGGATAAAGGGAACATCATGGGCATGAAACTTGTATATGATGTTTGTGGAAGCTTGAGTCCAGTGATGGAGTGAGAGGTGGATAGAGAGCAGATGATAGAAGGCCTTGAATTCCAGGGAGAATAATTTTATTTTACAGGCAGTGGCTAGCCCTTGGCCAGTTTTGTGTTTGGGGTAAATGGATTATGCATATAAAGTAGTGCATGAGGTGCATGTGCTCCATGATTTGAAGAGAGGGAAGATTGTACACAAGAAGATGAGTTGGAAATCTTCCCAGAGTGAGGGGATGAGAGCTTGGATGGCTTTGTGGTGGTGGAGAAATGGAGAAACAACAACTCGGGAAAATACCAGGAAGAGTCAAAGTTAATCCAGGGCATTGGAAGGACACAGGCATCAGGGACTGATGAAGTGGACTTCCCAGGAGTTAAGAGTATCCCCTGCCTCTTGCAGTCTTCATTTGTCCAGCCTGGCCTGCTTACTTGTTCCTGAGCCGCACAAATGTCCCTCACTGTGCAATGCCTACCTGCTGAAATTGGATTATTCATCAAGCCCAGTTCAGATTCTATTCCTCTCTTGAAGCGTTTACTGATTGCCCTAGTAGATGTGATGTTTCCTCCTGAACTCCTTAAGGAATTGCTTATTTGTACTATTTATTTGGCATCTATGATACCCTTCTTAGCATGGTGGTTATATTTTCATATAAACATGTCCTAGCTCTTAAGCTAGATTAGATAAAAAGCCCTAGAAGGCAGGTAAATTCTCTTGTACTGTCTCTCATTAAAACATCTCTTATTTTGTATTTTTGTTGATTGATTGAGAAGAGATCTAACTCTGTCACCCAGGCCGGAGTGCAGTGGTGCGATCATAGCCCACTGCAGCCTAGAAC
This sequence comes from Piliocolobus tephrosceles, assembly GCF_002776525.5. Lineage (NCBI taxonomy): Eukaryota > Metazoa > Chordata > Mammalia > Primates > Cercopithecidae > Piliocolobus > Piliocolobus tephrosceles. The sequence goes on along the minus strand of NC_045448.1, from coordinate 42,646,575 downwards.
TCCTGGACTCAGGTGATTCTCCCACCTCAGCCTCCAGAGTAGCTGGGACCACAGGCATGAGCCACCATGCCCCGTGAATTAAGAACATTTTTTGTAGAGATGGGTTCTTACAGGACAGGCGCGGTGGCTCATGCCTGTAATCTCAGCACTTTGGGAGGCCGAGGTGGGCGGATCACAAGGTCAGGAGTTCGAGATGGGGTCTTACTGTATTGCCCAGACCTGTCTTGAATTCCTGGCTTCAAGCAATCCTACCGCCTTGGTCTCCCGAAATGTTGGGATTACAGGTGTGAGCCACTGTGCCCAGCTGAAATACTAGGAAATAATTCTTAGTACTTGCCAGAGTTTCTTAGTACTTGCCAGAGTTTCTTAGTACTTGCCAGAAATTTCTCCTCCATTTCTCCACTACCACAAAAATTGCTATTCAGGAACCATAAGTGTCTATTGTGTATATAACATTTCAAAACATAACTTTCCAGAACTATATCTTCTATTGTGTAGTTTAAAATGATGTTTGGTAGCTGGGTGCGGTGGCTCATGCCTGTAATCCCAGCACTGTGGGAGGCCGAGGCAGGTGGATCACCTGAGGTCGGGAGTTCAAGACCAGCCTGACCAACATGGAGAAACCCCATGTCTACTAAAAATACAAAATTAGCTGGGGTGGTGGCGCATGCCTGTAATCCCAGCTATCCAGGAGGCTGTGGCAGAATTGCTTGAACTAGGGAGGTGGAGATTGTGGTGAGCTGAGATCGCACCATTGCACTCCAGCCTGGGCAAAAAGAACGAAACTCCATCTCAAAAATAAAATAAAATGAAATAGAATAAAATAGAATATAGAATAGAATAGGATAGGATAAAATACTGTTTGGGGCCGGGCATGGTGGCTCACGCCTGTAATCCCAGCATTTTGGGAGGCCGAGGCAGGTGGATCACCTGAGGTCAGGAGTTCAAGGCCAACCTGGCCAACGTGGTGAAACCCCGTCTCTACAAAAATTAGCTGGGCATGATGGCGGGTGCCTGTAATCCCAGCTACTTGGGAGGCTGAGGTGGGAGAATCACTTGAACCTGGGAGGGGGAGGTTGCAGTAAGCAGATATGGCACCATTGCACTCCAGTCTGGGTGACAGAGAGACTCTGTCTCAAAAAAAAAAAAAAAAAAAAGGCTGTTTGGGGTCAAGCAGTGGGCTTTAGTTGCCAGGACTCTCAGTTGAAGCAGACAGAATCCTGTGCTAGAGTAAGAAAAAGGTCTATCAGGCCGAGCTCGGTGACTCACCTGTGTAATTTCAGCTCTTTGGGAGGCTGAGCTTGGCAGGTGGATCACCTGAGGTCAGGAGTTCAAGACCAGCCTGGCCAACATGGTGAAACCCCGTCTCTACTAAAAATACAAAAATTAGCCGAGTGTGGTGGTGGGTGCCTGTAATTGCAGCTACTCAGGAGACTGAGGGAGGAGAATCACTTGCATCAGGGAGGGAGAGGTTGCAGCGAGCTGAGATCGTGCCACTGCGCTCCAGCCTGGGTGATAAAGTGAGACTCAGTCTCAAAAAAAAAAAGAAAAGAAAAAGAAAAAGGTCTATCAGGAAACAGCCTATAGTCCCAGCTACTCCAGAGACTGAGGTGGGAGGATCACCTGAGCCCAGGAGTTGAAGGCTGCAGTGAACTATGATTGCACAACTGCACTCCAGCCTAGGCAGCAGGGAGACCCTGTCTCAAAACAAAACAACAATAAAAAAATCAAGGAACAATTATTTATCGAGTACTTAATGGTACAAAAGGAATAAAGATAAGAATATGGTTTACTTTTATGAACCTCTGAAATTTTGGCACAGTGCACAATCTGAAGTTTGGAAGAAATCTTAGGTCTTCCAAATCAATAATTTATAACTTTTTATGTATGAGGATAATCCTTTTAAATTGATTTGTTTAGATCATTAATAATCATATAAGAATGGTTCAAAATCTAAAAGCTACAAAGCTAAGCGTTTCTCCATTTTCCCAGCCATTCAGTTCTTTTCCCTAGATGTAACCAAAGTTACTAGTTTTTGGTTTGTCATTTCAGAGACATTTTATATATATGTAAACACATTATATATATTTACAAAAGCCAGAAATCCAGTGTAATACACACTGTCCTGAAACTTGCTTTTTAACTAACCGTGTGTCATGGAGATCATTCCATGTGAGTCTATAAAGAGCTCCCTGATTCTGTAGCTTCATAATATTCTACTTTAGAGATGGCCCATAGTCACTATGCATTTGTGTCGTTTCTTGTCTGTAGGAAATGTTACAGTGATTATTCTGTTCATATATATTTTATTTCTTTTATGCAGGTATATCCATAGGATACATTCCAGAAAGTTAAATCATTGGGTCAAAGGAGATATGCACTTGTAATTTTCATAGATAATTCCAAACTACTCTCCAAAAAGATTGTACTGTATCAATTTATACTCCCACCAGCAATATAGGAGAGAGCATGTTTCTGCATACTCTTACAAAGTATTTGATCTTTACTGTGCTGAAAACTGAAAAATGGTATCCAGTAGTTTTAATTTGTTTTATTTTGAGCAAGATTTTGTATCTTTACATATATTGAGGAGTCATTTATCTTGCTTTTAAAAATAAGATATTTGTACCTTTTTCTCATTATGTCAATGACTTTCTTAGTTTAAAGATTGAAAACAAATTAATGTTGCAGTGAGGTGAGCTAATGCCACTGCACTCCAGCCTGAGTGACAGAGCAAGACTCCATCTCAAAAAAAAAAAAAAAAAAAAAAAAGAAATTAGCTCTTTTTATGATATGAGGTGCAAATACTTCGTTTTCTAATTTAGGATCCCATTAAAAGAAAACTACAATTGCCTAAAACATAGTAGCTGCACTTTTACTGTCTATTTGTTGAGAAAAAATGCATAATGATTAAAAAAAATTGTGGGCCAGGCACGGTGGCTCATGCCTGTAATCCTAGCACTTTGGGAGGCTGAGGCGGGTGGATCATGAGGTCAGGAGATCGAGACCATCCTGGCTAACACGGTGAAACCCCGTCTCTATAAAAAATATAAAAAATTAGCCGGGCGTGGTGGCGGGCACCTGAAGTCCCATCTACTCAGGAGGCTGAGGCAGGAGAATGGTGTGAACCTGGGAAGTGGAGCTTGCAGTGAGCAGAGATCACACCACTGCACTCCAACCTGGGCGACAGAGCGAGACTCTGTCAAAAACAAAAGCCTGCACCCAGGCTGGAGTGCAGTGGCACAATCTCAGCTCACTGCAACCTCTGCCTCCTGGGTTCAAGTGATTCTCCTGCCTCAACCTCCCAACTAGCTGGAATTACAGGCGTCCGCCACCACACCTGGCTAATTTTTGTGTTTTTAGTAGAGATGGGGTTTCACCATATTGGCCAGGCCGGTCTCAAACTCCTGACCTCGTGATCCACCTGCCTTGGCCTCCCAGAAGTGCTGGGATTACAGGAGTGAGCCACCGTGCCCGACCAATAATTGTGAATTCTAACCATTCATCAACTCTTGAGCTCCTGTGATCATGTCAGGTGCTGTGCCAGACACTATGGGCACAGAGGTTCCTACAAAGGGTTCCTGCTGTCATGGAGCTGGGCAGTTAGTGGTGATAGTAGCAGACAGCACAGTAAGCAAATAAGAATTTCAGATTGTGAAAGGTGACGTGAGTTGAGTCCTGAGTGTAAGAAAGAGGCAGCCTTGGGAAGAGGGAAGGGAGTGTTCTGGGCAGAGGGAGCAGCTAATGCAAAGATGCCACTGAGATGGCAATGGACTGGGCTTGTCTACTGGACAGAAGGAAGGCCCATGTGGGCTATAGTTTCTTCTTCTTTTTTTTTTTTTTTTTGAGACGGAGTCTCACTCTGTCGCCCAGGCTGGAGTACAGTGGCCGGATCTCAGCTCACTGCAAGCTCCACCTCCCGGGTTTGCACCATTCTCCTGCCTCAGCCTCCTGAGTAACTGGGACTACAGGCGCCCGCCACCTCGCCCAGCTAGTTTTTTGTATTTTTTTTTTTCAGTAGAGACGGGGTTTCACCGTGTTAGCCAGGATGGTCTCGATCTGCTGACCTCGTGATCCGCCCATCTCGGCCTCCCAAAGTGCTGGGATTACAGGCTTGAGCCACCGCGCCCGGCCATTTCTTCTAAGGGTAGATGAAGTTGGAAGGCAATGGGGCCTATCAGGCCGGGCCTATGTGCCATGGGAAGGAGTTTGGATTTTCTTCCAAGTGTGACAGGGAGGCCTTTGGAAGGTTTTAAGCAGAGGAAAACTATGATACGTGTTTTAAAAACACCACTGTGTAGAGAATGAAGGGAGGGTCAACAGCAGATGTGGAGAGACCTGGCAGCTGAGAGCATGTGGACCTTGATCTAAGGGAATAGCAGTGGAGACAGTGAGAAGTGACTGGATTCAGGTGAATTATGTGGGTGTTACTGTCATTAATGACAGCTCGCCTACCAGGACTAGGAGAGTGTGTGAGATATTTATTGTGTGAAGCTGTGCTAGGGCCTATAGGCATTGGGGTCTCTCTCGCTTTACTACTTTGACTCACACACAATAAGCCTGAATCCAGTTCTTTTTCTACAGGATCTGCTTTCCATTTGGGGATATTGTGGGGAGGAGACTCTGGAAGAGGGATCTCCAGCATGTTGGTGGGAGAAGGATCGTAGACAGTCTAACATTGAGAGGACTGTCTCAGCTGTTGAAGATAATAGTGAACACATTCACAATCTCCGTTGATAAACAATTCTAGCAACTAATTAATCTTAGAATGGTGATGTTCTTAATGTTTTGTCTGATTATTAAGATAAACTAGATTTTTCAGGCAGTTTGCCTTCTAGTAACATCTGAACATTATTCTGACACTGCCAATGAGATTCATGTACTTTTTGGCATTTTAACATATAGACAAGTTGTTTTTTAAAATGACTAAGCATTTGCCTGGCATGGTGGCTCATGCCTGTAATCCCAGCACTCTGGGAGGCCGAGGTGGGTGGATCACGAGGTCAGGAGATTGAGACTATCCTGGCTAACACGGTGAAACCCCGTCTCTGCTAAAAATACAAAAACAAAATTTGGCGGGTGCCTGTAGTCCCAGCTTCTCGGGAGGCTGAGGCGGGAGAATGGCGTGAACCCAGGAGGCGGAGCTTGCAGTGAGCCCAGATTGCACCACTGCACTCCAGCCTGGGCGACAGAGCGAGACTCCGAGACTCGGTCTCAAAACAAACAAACGAACAAAAAGATGCTCTTTGCTGGCTGCCTTTGAGAAGCTGTGACTTCCGAAAGGTCAGTTATAAAGTAGTGGCCCCTTTTATTGTTTGGTCCCTTTTGCCTAGACTTTGCCCCCTTAGTCAGTCTGAGCTGAAGTGTTCTTGTTTGAGTTTTTTTTTTTTTTTTTTTTGAGGCCGAGTCTGGCTCTGTCGCCCAGGCTGGAGTGCAGTGACGCAATCTCGGCTCACTGCAAGCTCCACCTCCCGGGTTCACGCCATTCTCCTGCCTCAGCCTCCTGAGTAGCTGGGACTACAGGCGCCCGCCACCGCGCCAGGCTAATTTTTTGTATTTTTAATAGAGACAGGGTTTCACCGTGGTCTCGATCTCCTGACCTTGTGATTCGCCCGCCTCGGTCTCCCAAAGTGCTGGGATTACAGGCGTGAGCCACCGCGCCCGGCCTTGTTTCAGTTTTAAAGCTCTTTAGCAGGCAAAGTCTTGCTGTAATTTTGATCTGCTCTTTAGAAATTTTTTTCTAAAAGTTGCTTCATGTTGGAATTTGATCTTTAATTGGTATTGCTTTGTGTTGTGGTGGTGAGAATTTGAGGAGATTTTAAAAATGTTAAAATTTCTTGTAGTGTTATTTTAATCCTCAGTTAAAAAGAATTACATGATCAAAGTGAAACACCAGGTGATGGAAATTTAAATTTCAATTATATTATTTCGATCGCCTTTCAGTTCAATACTGTATAAATCCAATAGGTTTTAAGTATTTAAAAATAAAAAGTAATATTTGAAACTGAAGATGAAAGTCTTAGTGCTTTTACTGTGCAGATAAGGTGGGTATTTTCAGAAGTCAGTAATTACTAGATCTCTGATAGGATTCAACATAACCCAGAACCTGAGTTAAATTCTGTTCTTTCACAGTAGACTGTTTCTTTTAATGTGTACAGGCTGCTGCCAATTTTAGAATTCAGTGGAAACTTTCTTTTGTCAGTGCCCTTTCTCTAACCAAAGTGCTTATTTTCCCCCTACTTTTTGGTAAGCAAGTTATTTTCTTTTTTTTTTTTTTTTTTGAGGTGGAGTCTCGCTCTGTCGCCCGGACTGGAGTGCAGTGGCCGGATCTCAGCTCACTGCAAGCTCCGCCTCCCGGGTTTACGCCATTCTCCTGCCTCAGCCTCCCGAGTAGCTGAGACTACAGGCGCCCGCCACCTCGCCCACCTATTTTTTGTATTTTTAGTAGAGATGGGGTTTCACCATGTTAGCCAGGATGTTCTCGATCTCCTGACCTCGTGATCCGCCCGTCTCGGCCTCCCAAAGTGCTGGGATTACAGGCTTGAGCCACCGCGCCCGGCCGCAAGTTATTTTCAACATTATTCTTTTTATATTTGTAAAATTAAAACTTTCTTCATTTGAGAAAAAAAGTGTTAAAATGTGAAAAGTTAACTTGCCCCGTCTCTTCAATCCCATCACCCAGTTTCTGGGTATTCTTTGAGAAACGTTCCGTTAACACATTAACATATATACACATGTGCATGTACACACACAAACACATGCAAGTGTATACAATTACATATATGTACACATACAGATTTTCTTTTATTATTTATTTATTTATTCAGACGGAGTCTCGCTCTGTTGCCAGGCTGGAGTGCAGTGGCACGACCTTGGCTCACTGCAATCTCTGCCTCCCGGGTTCAAGCAATTCTCCTGCCTCAGCCTCCCGAGTAGCTGGGACTACAGGCATGCACCACCATGTCCAGCTAATTTTTGTGTTTTTAGTAGAGATGGAGTTTCACCATGTTGGCCAGGCTGGTCTCAAACTCCTGACCTCAGGTGATCCACCTGCCTCGGCCTCCCAAATGCTAGGATTACAGGCATGAGCCACAGCGCCCAGTTGGATTTTCTCTTTTAAATCTATAATTGGGATTATTCTATGATCTTGTTCAGCAGTTGGCCTTTTTTACTTAATGATACATTTTGAAACTCTTTTCATGCCAGGAGCAGAGGCTTAGGCCTGTAGTCCTAGCACTTTGGGACGCCTGAGGCGAGAGGATCACTTGAGCTCAGGAGTTCGAGACCAGCCTGGGCTACATGGCAAAATCCCATCTCTACAAAATTTAGCCGGGTGTGGTGACGTGCTCCTGTAATTCCAGCTACTCAGGAGTCTGAGGTAGGAGGCTCACTTGAGTCCGGAAGGTTGAGGCTGCAGTGAGCCGTGATAACGGCAGTGCTCTCCAGCTTGGGTGACAGAGCAAGACCTTGTCTTGAAAAGAAAGAAAGAAAAGAAACTATTTTCATATTAGTTCTTATCAATCTCCCCCATTCTGTAAATATTTGTATGGGATTCCATTGCATGGATGGGCCATAATTCATTTAATAAATGTCTCTTCTGATGATAATAGTGAAGATTGTAACAGTCAATATTTATTGAATACTGACATGTGTTTTGTCATCTGAGTCTCATTACAGTCCTATGAAGTAGTGCTGTTACCCAGTTTTATGCCTGAGATTTAGGTAGTTTATCCAATATGTCCAGACTCACATAGTGGGTCAGTGGCGCCCTGGGCTCTGATTCCCATGGCCCCACCTACTCTGCTGAGAAATGTTTAGTTTGATACTAATTTTTCAAAAGGGCAAACATTGGCGCAGAGCACAATCTTTTCCATATATCCTTGCAAATTGGTGTGAGTATATATTTAGGCTAAATTCCAAAGTGGAAAATAGCTGAGTTAAAAGGATTGTGCTTTAAACATTTTTTGATAGACACTGCCAAATTTCCCTCTAAAATGTGAAAGTCAGAACTATATTAATAATAATAACCATCATCATATGCAGTTATCCGCCTGAATAATGAATAGGATCCTATATTAATTAATAACACATTTAATAGCACATTTAATAGCAAACATCTGGAAATAACATAATTAAAAAATAGAACAGCTGTTTTTTTATTTTTATTTTTTTTGAGACAGGGTCTTGCTCTGTCACCCAGGCTGGAGTGCAGTGGTGTGATCTCCTCTCACTGCAATCTCTGCCTCCCTGGCTCTAGTGATCCTCCCACCTTAGCCTCCCAAGTAGCTGGGACTACACACCATGCCTGGCTAATTTTTGTATTTTTTGTAGAGATGGGATCTTGCTATGTTGCCCTGGCTGGTCTTGAACTCCTGGACTTGAGTGATCCATGTACCTCCGTCTCCCAAAGTGTTGGGATTACAGGTGTCAGCCACTGCGCCTGGCCTAGAATAGCTTTATTGAGATAAAATTCACATACCATAAAATTCAGTGGTTTTTGGGATATTTTTACCAGATTGTGCAACCATCACCACCCACAGTGTTTTTTTTCCTTTTTTTTTTCCTTTTTTTTTTGAGATGGAGTCTCGCTCAGTTGCCCAGGCTGGAGTGCAGTGGTGTAATCTTGGCTCACTGCAACCTCAGCCTCCTGGGTTCAAGCGATTCTTGTGCCTCAGCCTCCCAAGTAGCTGGGATTACAGGCGTGTACCACCATGCCCAGACCCGGCTAATTTTTGTATTTTTAGTAGAGACAGGATTTCACCATGTTGCCTAGGCTGGTCTTAAACTCCTGACCTCATGATCCACCTACCTCGGCCTCCCAAAGTGCTGGGATTACAGGTGTGAGCCACTGCACCCGGCCTACTGCCTGGCTAATTTTTACATTTTTTTTTGTAGAGACAGGGTCTCTCTGTGTTTCCATTCTGGTCTTGAACTCCTGGCCTCAAGCAATTCTCCTGCCTTGGCCTCCCAAAGTGTTGGGATTATAGGCATGAACCACTAAGCCCGATCCGTAGGTTCTATTTTTAAAAATCAATTGCAAGTTGGTTTTATGGCTCCCTATTCATGTATTCATTAAATTCAACAAATATTTACTGAGCAACGATTATGTATTTAGGACTGTTCCAGGTGTTGGGGATATAGCAGTGAATAAAACAAAGTCCTTGCTTTCAATGACCACCTATTCTAATACATCCGTAACACTGTAGTCCCAGCTGTTTGGGAGGCTGAGGGAGGAAGTTTGTTTGAGTCCAGGAGTTTGAAGCCAGCCTGGGCAACATAGTGAGATCCCATCTCAAAAGAAAAAACACAATGTAATTTATCTTTCATGGGATTAGAGAAAAACAGCAACAACAAGAAAAACCAAGGGTGATAAGTGTTAGGAAGTAATAGGTTAGAATAAGGGGTGTGCAGAGTTTAAGTGTGTGCCATGATTAGGAAAGGCCTCGGTGATAGGTGATGCCTGAATTAGGTCTTGGAGGGATGCAGGAGGCACCTGGGAAGATAGCTGGGTGAGAGAGTTTTAAGCATAGAGAAGAGGAAGCACAAACCAATCCCCAAGGCGGGCATGTCTTTGGTCAATTGGAGCAACAGGAAGGAAACCGAGAGAGGCGAGAATGGTGGGGAATTGGGGGGGAAGGCAGGGGCGTGTAGCTCATGAAGCGCCTTATAGATGCACCGACTGAAAGGATTTAGGTTTGATTGTGTTCTTTTTGTCATTTGGTAAGGATTTTCGATTTACATCTGAATGTGGGTTTTGAGGAGAAGAGAGAATTTGGCTTAATTTTAAAAGATCACTTTGGTCTGTGTGTGGAGTGTAGACTCCAAGGTCCTGCAGGGGTGGAGCCAGTGAGGCCAGTTAGGACTGCAGTAAGATGCAGGGTGGGTTTCTTGGCTAGCTCACAAAGCCTCTGGTACTGGTATTTGGTTTCTCCTGGATGGTCAAGGACTTCCTTGAGTCCTGGGTTCGGGCAGCTAAAGGTCCTGTTGGTCCAGGCTGTGGTGTCAGGGTTTCCGTTTTTCTGGGTAAAGATATTGTTGTAATCAGCCAAGTGAGCCTCTGGCCTCATGGTATGACAAGGGTCTCTACTCATCCCCCACACACTTTGTTGCAGGACCAGTGGGAGTCTGGAGCTGGGGTGGGCAGACTATAACCTGCAGACGAACTCAGGCCCACTGCCTGGTTTTTGTGCAGCCCCTGAAGTAAGAAAGAATGGATTTTGGAGGGGTGTGGTGGCTCACGCCTGAAATCCCAGCACTTTGGGAGGCTGAGGCGGGCAGATCACCTGAGATCAGAAGTTCGAGAGGAGCCTGGCTAACATGGCAAAACCCTGTCTCTACTAAAAATACAAAAATTAACTGGGCATGGTGGTGCATGCCTGTAATCCCAGCTACTAGGGAGACTGAGGCACAAGAATTGCTTGAACCCAGGAGGAAGTTGCAGTGGGCCAAGATCATGCCACTGCACTCTAGCCCGGGCAACAGAGCAAGACTGCATCTCAAAGAAAAAAAGAGGATTTTACTTTTTTTTTTTTTTTTTTCTTTTTTTTTTTTTTTTGAGACGGAGTCTTACTCTGCAGCCCAGGCTGGAGTGCAGTGGCCGGATCTCAGCTCACTGCAAGCTCCGCCTCCCGGGTTTAGGCCATTCTCCTGTCTCAGCCTCCCCAGTAGCTGGGACTACAGGCGCCCGCCTCGTCGCCCGGCTAGTTTTTTTTGTATTTTTTAGTAGAGACGGGGTTTCACCATATTAGCCAGGATGGTCTCGATCTCCTGACCTCGTGATCCACCCATCTCGGCCTCCCAAAGTGCTGGGATTACAGGCTTGAGCCACCGCGCCCAGCCTTTTTTTTTTTTTTTTAAGACGGTCTCAATATGCTGCCTAGGCTGGTCTTGAACTCGAGCTTAAAGGCTCTTCCTGTCTCAGCCTTACGAGTAGTTATGGTTTTTACATTTTGTAACTGTTGAAAAAAAATCAAAAGAAGAATATTTTATGACTTGTGAACATTACATGACATTCAAACTTTAGTGTCCATAAATAAAGTTTTATTGGAACACAGCCATACTCATTCTTTTACATATTGTTTATGGCAGCTTTCCTACTACTTTGGCAGAGGTGGGTAGTTGCAATAGAAACTGTATGGCCTGAAAATCCTAAAACATTTACTGTCTGGCCCTTTATAGGAAACATTTGCCAACCCCTGATTTAGAATGGTGGTGCCGCCCAGGCCTGGACTTACACTTTACCACTGTCTAGCTGCAGGACCTCAGGCATGCTCCTTCCCTAAGGCTGAGTTTGCTTGTCTGTAAGATGGGGATAATCAGAGTACCTGTGTTATTTGGTGGCTTCCAGGTTCAGGAAGTGATGCCTGATTCTTGTCTTCTAACCACCCATGCTAAATGCGCTTGGATCCCACTGGGGACCACCATGACTTACAGAGTGTTCTGTTTCCCCAAAGTACTAAGCAATTATTAGAACTTATTATTTGATCAAGATAGTTTTGGTAGAACAGGGGCTTTTATGGTTGGTGTGGGAAATCAAGTATTTAGAAGTTAAGGACTATCTGTGTGTTTTTGTTTGTTTTTGCTTTTTAAATTTGAGACAGAGTCTTGCTCTGTTTAGGCTGGAGTGCAGTGGTGCAATTTTGGCTCACTGCAACCTCTACCTCTTGGGTTCAAGTGATTCTTGTGCCTCAGCCTCCCGAGTAGGTGGGGTTACAGACATGTGCCAACACGCCTGACTAATTTTTGTTATTTTTAGTAGAGACAGGGTTTCGCCATGTTGCCCAGGCAGGTCTCAAACTCCTGGCCTCAAGTGATTGGCCCACCTTGGCCTCCTGAAGTGCTGGTATTACAGGTGTGAGTCACCCCACCTGGCTGATTTGTGTTAATTTCAGAGATGCTTAACCCTCATTTATACCACTCCCTTTCTTTTCTTTTTTCTTTTCTTTTCTTTCCTTTCCTTTCCTTTCCTTTCCTTTCCTTTCCTTTCCTTTCCTTTCCTTTCCTTTCCTTTCCTTTCCTTTCCTTCTTCCTTTCTTTTCTCTTTTCTTTTCCTGCCTTCCTTCCCTCTTTCTTTCTTTTTCTTTCTCTCTTTCTTTCTTTTTTCTTTTTTTGAGACAGAGTCTCATTTTGTCATCTAGACTGAAGTGCAGTGGTGCTATCTTGGCTCACTGCAGCCTCAACCTACCAAGCTCAAGCAACCCTCCCGCCTCAGCCCTCCAAGTAGCTGGGGCTACAAGCATGCACCACTATGCCCAGCTAATTTTTTTGAATTTTTGTAGAGATGGGGTTTTGCTCAGTTGTCCGGAACTGGTCTCGAACTCCCGAGCTCAAGGGATTTGCCCACCTTGGCCTCCCAAAGTGTTGGGATTACAGGTGTGAGTCGCTGAGCCTAGCTATTCCACTCTTACATGACAATATTTATGCCTGAGCTCCACCTTGGATAATACCAGGATTCACTGCTTGGAGCTGATTGTGAGATGGCAAGGTACTTCTGGGTTGTAGTAAGTGCTTTTTTCTTTGTATCTATCCTAGAGAAAGAAAGTTTAGCTATCCTTGACTCCGACTTAGTGAATCTGGTGGCTGGGGAGGCAATGGGTGATCAAAAGTGGGATTCAGGAGATAGGTCCTACATATTGAGCATCCCAAATCTGAAAACCCAAAACATGCCAAAATCTGAAACTTTCTTAGTGCTGACGTGATACTCAAAGGAAATGCTCATTGGAGCATTTTGGATTTCGAATTTGGAATACCCAAGTGCTATCATGCAAATATTCCAAAATCCAAAAAAAAAAAAAAAAATTCAAACTCTGAAATAATTCTAGTCCCAAACATGTTAGAAGAGATACTCAACCTGTATTAAATCAGGAACAGCTGTTTTAGTAATATATTAAAAGTTTATGATTTTATATGAAAGACACTGGGATGTACACTTTAAGAAAGGAAGCGAGTTACATGTGTTAATATTACCCAGTAACTCGTGAAGCATAACCAAGATGGGACCCTTGTCCTCAAGTAGCCATAGAGCCATCCATGAGAGAAGGTGAGATGGTGCCACTGTGGAAGGCAGTGGAGGTGGGGGACAGAACTAACACAGCCTGGGGTGTCCCAGAAGGGCTTCTGAGGTCATGTCATTTGAGTGATACCAAACTGTTAGTTTTTATATCCTCCACTACCATGTACTCAATTTTTTTTTTTTTTTTTTTTTAGCTTTATCTAAGAATGCCTTTGACAGGCTAGGTGTGGTGACTCAGACCTGTAATCCCAGCATTTTGGGAGGCCCAGGTGGGAGGATCACTTGAACCCAGGAGTTCAAGACCAGCCTGGGCAATATGATGAGACCTCTTCTCTACAAATTAAGAAAATTAGCTAGGCATGGTGATGTGCTCTTGTAGTTCCAGCTACCCAGGAGGCAGAAGTGGGAGAATTGCTTGAGCCTGGGAGGTCAAGGCTGCAGTGAGCCATGAAGGTGACATTGCACTCTAGCCTGGGCAACATAGTGAGACCCTATCTAAAAAAAATTCTAGTTTAATATATAATATGATAAATATTGACAAATGTAATTTACATAAAGGAAAAGCTCCTTTAGATCCTTAGGAATTGTTGAGTGTAAAGGGGTCCTGAGCCCCAAAAATTTGAGAACCTTTTTTTTTTTTTTTTTATGGACAGAGTCTTGCTCTGTCGCCCAGGCTGGATGGAGTGCAGTGGTGCGATCTCAGCTCACTGCGACCTCTGCCTCCCGGGTTCACGCCATTCTCCTGCCTCAGCCTCCTGAGTAGCTGGGACTACAGGCACCCGTCACCATGCCCGGCTGATTTTTTTTTGTATTTTCAGTAGAGACGGGGTTTCACCATATTAACCAGGATGGTCTCGATCTCCTGACCTTGTGATCTGCCTGCCCTGGCCTCCCAAAATGCTGGGATTACAGGCGTGAGCCACCGTGCCCGGCCTGAGAACCATGGTTTTAAAGGCACCAGTTTCCAAGTCCTCAACTTCAATGTGGACACCTATAAAACAAGCAGGCCTCAGAACGTGCCTGTGGTAAAGGCTCCAGGTTCTCTTTTCACAATTCCAATTCTCACTTTACAAACGAAAAGCACTCCTCTCACTCATACAGAACCTTACTGAGGTGCGTTGTCTCAGGGTATAAAACCCTGTGGGATGTGCGTGAAAGAGATGACTCAAAATATATATAGATGTATTTTTTGAGACGGGGTCTTGCTTTGTTACCCAGGCTGGAGTGCAGTGGCGCGATCTCGGCTCACTGCAACTTTCGCCTCCCGGGTTCAAATGATTCTCTGGCCTCAGCCTCCCTAGTAGCTGGGATTACAGACAGGTAATCCCATGTCAGTTTACCATGCTCGGCTAATTTTTATGTTTTTAGTAGAGACAGAGTTTCGCCATGTTGGCCAGGCTAGTCTCGAACTCCTTAGGTGATCTGCCAACCTCGGCTTCCCAAAGTGCTGGGATTACAGGCCTGAGCCACTGTGCCCAACCCCGACACAAATATTTAATAAAAATGTTGTATTGACCAACTGCTTGGGAGGCTGAGGCAGGAGAATGGCGTGAACTCGGGAGGCGGAGGTTGCAGTGAGCCAAGATTGCGCCTCTGCACCACTGCACTCCAGCCTGGGTGACAGAGCAAGACTACATCTAAAAAAAATATATAAATAAATAAATAAATATATATATATATGTGTGTGTGTGTATATATATAGTATTGAAAAATTTGTAATGAAATATTTTAATGTGTCATCCCTTTCTGCCTTTAAGCAGAAGAGTAACTAGTGTATTTAGAAGTCACTGGAATCCTTTTGATCTAAGGATTTTATTTTTTTATTTTTTTTATTTTTATTTTTTTGAGACGGAGTCTTGCTCTGTCGCCCGGGCTGGAGTGCAGTGGCCGGATCTCAGCTCACTGCTAGCTCCGCCTCCCAGGTTCACGCCATTCTCCTGCCTCAGCCTCCCGAGTACCTGAGACTACAGGCGCCCGCCACCTCGCCCGGCTAGCTTTTTGTATTTTTTAGTAGAGACGGGGTTTCACTGTGTTAGCCAGGATGGTCTCGAACTCCTGACCTCGTGATCCACCTGTCTTGGCCTCCCAAAGTGCTGGGATTACAGGCTTGAGCCACCGCGCCCGGCCTACTGATCTAAGGATTTTTTTTTAAGCAGTACTTTTGAAGAAGTGTGAAAGTGAATGACTCTAATAATAGGCAACAAATTCTATTGCAAAGTTATATGATTATCAGTTCTTTACTTTTTAAAAATGTTTTATTTTGTCCAGGCATGGTGGCTCACACCTGTAATCTCAGTGCTTTGGGAGGCTGAGGCTGGCAGATCACTTGGGGCCAGGAGTTTGAGACCAGCCTGGCCAACATGGTGAAACCCCATCTCTACTAAAAATACAAAAAAAATTAGCCAGGCATGGTGGTGTGCCCCTATAACCCCAGCTACTTGGGAAGCTTAGGCATGAGGATCTCTTGAACCCAGGAGGTAGATGTTGCAGTGAGCTGAGATTGTGCCACTGCACTCTAGCCTGGGTGACAGAGCAAGATTCTGTCTCAAAACTTTTTGTTTTTTAAACTTTTTATTGAGAAGGATCTCGCTCTGTGGTCCAGGATGGAGTACAGTGGCATGATCTCAGCCTAAGGCAGCCTCAACCTCCTGGTCTCAGGCAATCCTCCCACCTCAGCCTCTCAAGTAGCTGAGATTCCAGGCCTGTGCCACTGTACCTGGCTAAGTTTTTGTATTTTTTTTTTTTTTTTTTTTGTAGAGACTGGGTTTCTCTTTGTTGCCCAGGCTGGTCTCGAACTCCTGAGTTCAAGCGATTGTCCTACCTCGGCTTCCCAAAGTGCTGGGATAACAGGTTTGAGTCACTGCCCAGCCTGGTTGTAAAATTTGTAATGGATGAAGAGACATGAATAATTGAAAAGTTTTTAAAAAACTGTACTTATTTTATTTAAAAATGGTTTCAATAGAATTTTACTGTTTTATTTATTATTATTATTATTATTATTATTATTATTATTATTATTATTATATAAGACGGAGTTTCACTCTTATTGCCCAGGCTGGGGTGCAATGGCACGATCTCAGCTTACTGCAACCTCCGCCTCCCAGGTTCAAGTGATTCTTCTGCCTCAGCCTCCCAAGTAGCTGGGATTACAGGCATGTGCCACCACACCTGGCTACTTTTGTATTTTTAGTAGAGATGGGGTTTCACCATGTTGGTCAGGCTAGTCTCAGAAACTCCTGACCTCAGGTGATCCACCCACCTTGGCCTCCTTAAGTGCTGGGATTATAGGCTGAGCCAGTATACTTGGCCCTATTTTGTTAATTTTATACTGAATTTTGTAATATTCATGTTTTGATCAATTACATCCTGTTAATACTTGGAGTGGTAACTTAATGAAAAAATTTGACACAATTTACAGCCACAGGAATTTTTTTTTTTTTTTTTTTTTAAGGGACAGAGTCTCAGAGCGGGCACAGCAGCTCATGTCTGTAATCACAGATCTTTGGGAGGCTGAGGTGGGCAGATCACTTCAGGCCAGGAGTTCGAGACCAGCCTGGCCAACTGGCAAAAACCTGTGTCTACAAAAAAAATGAAAACATTAGCCAAATATAATGGTGTGCACCTCTTATCCCAGCTACCCAGGAGGCTGAAGCACAAGAATCACTTGAACCTGGGAGAGGGAGGTTGCAGTGAGCTGAGATCGCACCACTGCACTCCTCCAGCCTGGGTGACAGAGCCAGACTCCATCTCAAAAAAAAAAAAGGAAAGAAAAAGAAAGAAAAAAAGACACAGAGGCTTGCTCTGTCACTCAGGCTGGAGTACAGTGGTATGATCATAACTCACTGTATCACCAAACTCCTGGCTCAAGCTATCCCTCCTTAGCCTCTCAAGTAGCTGGGACTACACTGAACCCAGTAGCACAGGAAATTTTAAAACAGTTAAATTGTAAGCCTATTTTTTTTGTTGTTGTTGCAGAGAAAGGTAATGGGGTGTTTACAAAATTTCAAGTATAAAAATATAGTAGGTCCTTTTAAACCTCGGTTGTAGAAGTTTGTTCAGCAAATATACTGAACACCTGTGTACTGTGTGCTAAGGACACAATGATGAGAAGAGAGAAAATAAGGTGGCTTCCTTGCCCTTATGTAGCCTGGTCTAATTATGATTAGTTTGCAGAAATCCGTGTACATTGGGTCAGCTGCCACTGGAGTAAGGCAGGCTGGCTCCTCCCAAACCTATTGCTTTCAAAGGATTCATCAGAACAAAAGAATTCCGCTTTATGTGTTCTCTTTAATTTGTCCATATTTAATTCTCTTTTTGTTTTACAACAAAAAGTTTTAGGTGAAAATTATGTGTAGTGTATAAAACTTAAGTGTGAGATTTGGTAAAATTTGACAAATGTTTAAAAAATGTATCAGGGCAAAATTAAGTGGGGGAAGCAGAATGGAAATACAAAGTATATGAGAAAAAGTAGCAATGTAAATTTTCTGTTAAAGATTAGTATATATTTTTAAAAATTAGAGTTGGTAGGTATATCGAAACATAATATTTGGATTCAAAACAGTTTTAAAAATATATTTATTTATTTTTTCTTTTGAGATGGAGTCTTGCTCTGTTGCCAGGCTAGAGTGTAGTGGCGCCCTCTTGGCTCACTGCAACCTCTGCCTCCTGGGTTCAAGCGATTCTTGTGCCTCAGCCTCCCGAGTAGCTGGGATTACAGGCATGCACCACAACACCCAGCTAATTTTTGTATTTTTAGTAGAGATGGGTTTCACCACGTTGGCCAGGCTGGTCTTGAACTCCTGATCTCAGGTGATCCACCCACCTCAGCCTCCCGAAGTACTGGGATTACAGGCATGAGCCACCATGCCTGGCCAAACAGTTTTTTTTCCCCCTGAGATGAAGTCTTGCTCTGCTGCCCAGAGCTGGAGTGCAATGGCACAATCTCGGCTTACTGCAATCTCTGCCTCCTGGATTCAAGCAATTCTCCTGCCTCAGCCTCCCCAGTAGCTGGGATTACAGGTGCATGCCACCACACCCGACTAATTTTTGTAGTTTTAGCAGAGATGGGGTTTCACCATGTTGGCCAGGCTGGTCTCGAATTCCTGACCTCATGATCTGCCCTCCTCGGCTTCCCAAAGTGCTGGGATTACAGGCATGAGCCACCGCAGCCAGCCAGTTTTATTTATTTATTTATTTATTTATTTATTTATTTATTTATTGAGATGGAATCTTGCTCTGTTGCCCAGGCTGGAGTGCAGTGACGCAATCTTGGCTCACTGCAAGCTCCGCCTCCCGGGTTCATGCCATTCTCCTGCTTCAGCCTCCCAAGTAGCTAGGACTACAGGCGCCCACCACCACGCCTGGCTAATTTTTTGTATTTTTAGTAGAGATGGGGTTTCACAGTGTTAGCCAGGATGGTCTCGATCTCCTGACCTCATGATCCGCCTGCCTTGGCCTTCCAAAGTGCTGAGATTACAGGCATGAGCCACTGCAGTTTGATTTTTTAAATGTTGCATTTGTCAGAATTTGCATCCTTTGCAACTATACAGAATAAAAATGTACAGGATACATAGTTTTTCTAAGTTCTTTCAGGGATCAGCAGAAGGTTTGGAGACCACTGTGCCTTTAGTGTGCTATAGCCAGGGCTATAGCACACTAAAGGGCTGTGGGATCCCACTACTATAGGTCACTAAGTCAAAATAGTGTCACCAAGAGTCAGAAGATAAGGATGGTCAGCAAGGGGGCATCAGGTTGGGCAGCAGCTCCCCAATTGACATGTTAAGTAACTCTAGCTTTATAGGTGGGGACAGTATACCAAGGAAGCATTTAAACCCTAGATAATAATATTGAAAAGCCTGGAGATAGCGTTAAGCTTTTTTTTTTTTTTTTTTTTCTTGAGACAGGGTCTTGCTCTGTCGCCCAGGCTGGAGTGCAGTGGCGCAGTCTTGTCTCACTGCAACCTCCACCTCCTGGGTTCAAGTGATTCTTGTGCCTCAGCCTCCCGAGTAGCTGGGACTACAGGTGCATGCCACCACACCTGGCTAATTTTTGTGTTTTTGTTAGAGACGAGGTTTTGCCACGTTAGCCAGAGTGGTCTCAAAGTCCTGACCTCAAGTGATCCACCCACCTCAGCCTCCCAAAGTGCTGCAATTACAGGTGTGAGCCACTGTGCCCAGCCAGCATTAAGATTTTGACTTTTTTTTTTTTTTTTTTTTTGAGACGGAGTCTCGCTCTGTCGCCCAGGCTGGAGTGCAGTGGCCAGATCTCAGCTCACTGCAAGCTCCGCCTCCCGGGTTTACGCCATTCTCCTGCCTCAGCCTCCCAAATAGCTGGGACTACAGGCGCCCGCCACCTCGCCCGGCTAGTTTTTGTATTTTTTAGTAGAGACGGGGTTTCACCGTGTTAGCCAGGATGGTCTTGATCTCCTGACCTCGTGATCCGCCCGTCTCGGCCTCCCAAAGTGCTGGGATTACAGGCTTGAGCCACCGTGCCTGGCCAAGATTTTGACTTTTATAAAATTCTTCTTATAAGAGACTTCATGGCAGAATTTTATCCACCCCTTTATTCGTTTACTTATAATGAGTCATTATTTGTGATCCCTAAGGATATGTTTGCATAATATGATATCATAATGCATTTGGAAGAAAAATGGAAACACCTCCATTTTTTTCCATTTAAATGAAACTCTCTGAAACAGTAAGACCACAGTCTACATGCCATCTTGTGAGCACCTTTGCATTGTGCACAGTTCCTTATGTGTGTTGATGGGAGTAGGTGAAATAAATATTTTGGCACTCCCCACTCATGCCCACCAGTGACATAAATTGCCTGATTCATACAAAACCCTCTTAGGTTATTAGTATCTTAGGTTACAGGCAAGGTGATAGAGAAGTCCAGTGACTGACTTAATGTGGCCAAGGGGAATTGGCCCAGGTCAGATCACAGAGCTTGTGTGCTTGGCGGAAACTCCATTTCTTTTTTTCTTTTTTGTTTTTTTTTCAGATGGAGTGTCGCTTGGTCGCCCAGGCTGGAGTACAGTGGTGTGATCTTGGTTCATTGCAACCTCTGCCTTCTGGGTTGAAGCGATTCTCCTGCCTCAGCCTCCTGAGTAGCTGGGACTACAGGTGCGCACCACCATGCCCAGCTAATTTTTGTATTTTCAGTAGAGACAGGGTTTCACTATATTGGCCAGGCTAGTCTCTAACTTCTGACCTCATGATCCCACCCACCTTGGCTCTGCAAAGTGCTAGGATTACAGATGTGAGCCACTGCACCCAGCCTTTTTTTTTTTTTTTTCAGACAGAATTTCGCTCTTGTTGCCTAGGCTGGAATGTAATGGTGCGATCTTGGCTCGCTGCAACCTCTGCCTTCAGGGTTTATGTGATTCTCCTGCCTTAGCCTCCCAAGTAGCTGGGATTACAGGTGTGTGCCACCATGCTTGGCTAATTTTTTTTTTTTTGTATTTTTAGTAGAGATGGGATTTTGTCCTGTTGGTCAGGCTGGTCTCGAGCTCCTGATCTCTGGTCATCCACTGATCTTGGCCTCCCAAAGTGCTGGGATTACAGGTGTGAGCCACCATGCCCAGCAGAAACTCCATTTCTTCTTCTTTTTTTTTTTGAGATGGAGTCTTGCCCTGTCGCCCAGGCTGGAGTGCAATGGCGTGATCTCGGCTCACTGCAACCTCCACCTCCCGGGTTTAAGCGATTCTCCTGCCTCAGCCTCCCAAGTATCTGGATCACAGGCACGGGTCTCCACACCCGGCTAATCTTTGTATTTTTAGTAGAGATGGAGTTTCACTATGTTGGCCAGGCTGGTCTCGAACTCCCGACCTCATGATCCACCCACCTCGGCCTCCCAAAGTGCTGGGATTACAGGCATGAGCCACCACGCCCAGCCCAGAAACTCCATTTTTTTTTGTGGAGCAGCGGCTCCATCTTTGTAATGATGTGTGGGGAACTTTGAGTCACATCTCAAGCATCAAATTAAGGGCCAAATTGGCTTTAATTGATACTTATTGTTATATATGTCATTTTGGAACCAAGTAAGTGAAAAAGCATAATTTTTCAGCCCTTAGAAAGATAAAAATTAAGTTTTATTAGCTGACAGTACGATATACAATGGTCTTTTTAAACAAATTGTCCCTATTTCTCAATCAACCTGTATAATTTTTTTTTTTTTTTTTCAGAAAGAGTCTCACTCTGTCCCCCAGGCTGGAGTACAGTGGTGCGATCTTGGCTCACTGCAACCTCTGCCTCCCGGGTTCAAGCAATTCTCCTGCCTCAGCCTCCCAAAGAGCTGGGACTGCAGGTGTGTGCCACCACACCCAGCTAAGTTTTGTAGTTTTAGTAGAGACGGGGTTTCACCATGTTGGCCAGGCTGGTCTCAAACTCCTGACCTCAAGTGATCCAGCCACCTCTGCCTCCCAAAGTGGTGGGATTAGAGGTATGAGCCACCACGCCTGGCCTAACCTGAATAATTTATTTAAATGTTGGTGCTAAGCCATTACAGCAAATGCTCTGAAGATTTTTTTCTAATATAAGTGTTGAAAATAAAGCAAAATTTAAACATTTAAAAACCGGATTCCTTATGCCAATCAAAATGTGTTTTTCTTGACTACATCTATCAAAAACCTAAGAAGCAGAACAAATCAATCTGTGAAATAAAGGAAACATATGCTTTATAGCCAGGCATGCTGGCTTACTCCTGTAATCCCAGCACTTTGGGAGGCTGAGGCAGGCAGATCACTTGAGGTCAGGAGTTAGAGACCAGCCTGGCCAACATGGTGAAAACCCATCTTTACTAAAAATACAAAAATTAGTCAGGCATGGTGGTGCGTGCCTATAGTCCCAGCTACTCAGGAGGCTGAGGCAGGAGAATCACTTGAACCTGGGAGGCCGGGGTTGCGGTCAGCTGAGATGGCACCACTGAACTCCAGCCTGGGAGACAGAATGAGACACAGAGTAAGACTCTGTCTCAAAACAACAACAGAAAAAAAACAAAAAAAACCCAACACATGCTTTACAAAGGTAGAAGAGGAAATTATGCATAAAAGTCATTATAAAGTCTTTCAGGCATATAAAAAACAATAGATGATAACACAATGAACACCTGTTTATCCACTACCCAATTCAAGAAACAGAACATTACAAATATCGTTGAGGGCTGGGCGCGGTGGCTCACGCCTGTCATCAAGCACTTTGGGAGGCTGAGGTGGGCAGATCAAGAGGTCAGGAGATGGAGACCATCCTGGCTAACACGGTGAAACCCCATCTCTACTAAAAAATACAAAAAAATTAGCTAGGCATAGTGGTGGGTGCCTGTAGTCCCAGCTACTCGGGAGGCCGAGGCAGGAGAATGGCATGAACCCAGGAAGCGGAGCTTGCAGTGAGCCGAGATTGCGCCACTCCACTCCATCCTGGGCAACAGAGCAAGACTACGTCTCAAAAAATATCGTTGAGTCTGTAATCCCAGCACTTTGGGAGACGAGACCGAGGCGGGTGGATCACCTGAGGTCAATAGTTTGAGACCAGCCTGGGCAACATGGTGAAACTCTGTCTTTACCAAAAAATACAAAAATTAGCCGGGTGTGTTGGCACATGCCTGTAGTCCTAGCTACTGGGGAGGCTGAGGTGGGAGAATCGCGGGAACCCAAGAGGCAGAGGTTGCAGTGGGCCGAGATCGTGCCAGTGCATTCCAGCCTGGGCGACAGCATGAGTCCTTGTCTCAAAAGGACTCATTTAATACATGATTATGTATTATGTTTTATTTTTTAATACATGATTATTATTACCATTTTTACCATTATTATTACCATTATTACCATTATTAATATAATACATTATTATTTAATACATGATTATGTACATTTAATACATGATTATGTACTCAAAATATAGCATTGTTTTACATAAACTGTTTTTATAAATGGTATAATCAATGGAGTCCGCAGCTTGCCTTTTTAGTTCAACTTCATGTTCATGTTTGATTTCTATGGCTGTAGCCCTTGCATTTTAACTGTAATGTAGTGGGCATTGATTTATTTGTTCTTTTGTTCATAGAAATTTTGCTATTACTGTAGTGCTGCAATGGATAATTTTATTCATGTCTCAGTGCACATGTAGGAGACTTTCTTTAATGCATCTACCTAGGATTGGAGTTGCTGTATTGAAAAGTATGCACATCTCTCCTCGATGTTGCTAAATAGCTCTCCAGAGTAGTTCTACTGATTTATATTCTTAACAGTAGTGAGTAGAAGTCCTGTTGCTCAATATCCTTGCCATTTCTACATGTCGTCAGACTTTAACACTTTGCTAATCTGGTAGATATGAAATATATCTTGCTTTTTTCTATTTTCTTTTTTTTTTGAGATACAGGGTCTTGCTGTGTCACTTAGGCTGGAATGCAGTGGTGCAGTCATGGCTTACTGCAGCCTCAACCTCCTTGGCTAAAGCAATTCTCCCACCTCAGTCTCCCAAAGTGCTAGGATTACAGGCATGAGCCACTGCACCCAGCCTCATGTCTGGCTTCATTTGATCAGCATAATGGTTAAAAACATTTATCTGCATGTTGTTTGTGTTGTCTATTTCTTTTTTAAAATTCAAGATATAATTCACATAACAAAATTTACCATTTCAAGTATGCAATTTGGTGGCTTTTATGATATGTACTATATTGTACAACTATCATCAGTATTCCAGAACATTTTCATCACCCCAAAAAGAAACCTACTTGTTAGTAGTTATACCCTGTTCCCCTTCCTTGCATACCCTGACAACCATCTGCTATCTATCTCCATGGCTTTGCCTATTCTGGACATTTCATATGAATACAGTTATACAACATGGATCCTTTTATGTCTGGCTACTTTCACTTAGTTTATTATCAAGATTCATCCATGTGGTATTTCATTCATTTTATGATTGGATAATAATTTATTGTATGGTTATACAACATTTTGTTTACCCATTCATCAGTTCAATATTTGTATTGTTTTTACTTTTTGATTATTATGACTACTATAAACATTTGTGTCCAAATTGGTGTGTGAATGTGTGTGTGTGTATATACATATATGTATATATGTATATACACACATTTTTTTGAGACAGTCTCACTCTGTTGCCCAGACTGAAGTGCAGTGGCATGATCATAGCTCGCTGCAGCCTTGAAGCCCTGGGCTCAAGTGATCCTCTAGCCTCAGCTTTCCAAGTAGCTGGTGTTACAGGCATTTACCACCACTCCAGGCTAATTTAAACATTTTTTGTAGAGTTAGGATCTCACTGTGTTGCCCAGGCTGATCTCAATCCTCAAGCGATCCTTCCACTTTTGCCTCCCAAAGCGCTGGGATTGCAGGTGTGAGAGCCACCCTACCTGGCCCCCTCCCACTTTTTTTTTTGTTTTGAGACAAGGTCTTGCTCTGTTGCCCAGGCTGGAGTGCAGTAACATGACCATGGCTCACTGCAGCCTCAGCCTCCCACATCAGCCTCCTGAGTACCTGGGACTACAGACATACGCAACCACACCTGGCTAATTTTTGTTTTTTTTTTTTGTAGAGACAGGGTCCCACTATGTTGCCCAGGCTGGTTTCAAACTCCTGGGCTCAAGCCATCTGCCTGCCTCAGCCTCCCAAAGTGCTGGGATTACAGTTATGAGCCACCGCACCTGATCCTGACTTTTCTTTTTCTTAATGGTTGATTATACATCCTAGTTACTGATTGTATATTGCAGATATCTTCTTTTATTTATTTATTTTAAAATATCTGTAGAAACAGAGTCTTACTGTGTTGCCCAGGCTGGTCTCGAACTCCTGCAGTCCTCCTGTACTGACCTCGAAGTGTCTGGATTGCAGGCATGAGCTACCATGCTTGACTGCAAATATCTTTCTGACCGTGGCTGGTATTTTTACTTTGTTTATGGTGTTTTGAGGCTTATAGAATCTGTACATTTTTTAAAAATTTAAACAGTTATTTTATTGCTTGAGTACATAGACAAATTTATGCGACGAGGACAGAGACTGAAGATGACTCATATTTCCAATTGGGAGGGAGGACTCGCTTTGTCTTATAATATCAAGCCAAATGGTGAATCAAACTCAGAATCAGACAGAATTTAGCATCCTTATCCTTTCTGTTCCTCTCAAGATGCTTTTGAACAGTGACTGCTTTTTTAATTAAATGGTAGAGATCTTCAGGGAGATGAGGAGCAAGTCCTTTGGACTTAAGAATTCTTTTTTTTTTTTTTTTTGAGACGGAGTCTCGCTCTGTCATCCAGGCTGGAGTGCAGTGACCGGATCTCAGCTCACTGTGGATTTAATAATTCTTAAGATTTTATTGCCTTTCACAAAACGTACTTGTGCAACACCATGTGAGTCTCTCCGGATCACACTGATTTGTGAAGGAGTCAGGCCTTGTTGGCCAGTTTGTAAGTCTCCTTCATTTCATCAGATGTTAGCTTCAGCCAAGTGGTGATGCTGCAGAGATAGGGCAGAGCCAACTCGGACAGGCCCTTCCTGGGAGCGTGCATGCGACCCATGACGGCAGCAGTCAGGCGGCAAAAGGAAGAAGCTGTACATTTTAACAGACAAATTTATCAATTGTTTTCTTTATGATTGGTGTGATTTTTAACTTATCTGAGAAAACATCCAATATTGTCTCCAAGATCATAAAGATTCTTTTATGTTTTCTTTAAAGTTTTAAATATATTCATAAATAATTTACTTGACTTTTACATTTCAAATTGAGTCTTTAGTCCACCTATAATTATTTATGTGAGGAATTTAATTTTATTCATGTGGATAGCACTTTCCTCAGCACTACAGAATAGTCCAGTATGTACTTCACTAATCTGAAGAGCCTTATTTGCCATATATCTTGTTTCTTTGGGCATGTGGATCTACTTCTAGGTCCACTATCCTGTGTTTTTTTTTTTTTTTTTTTTTTTTTGAGACAGAGTCTTGCTTTGTTACCCAGGCCGGAGTGCAATGGCGCGATCTTGGCTCACTGCAACCTCTGCCTCCTGGGTTCAAGTGATTCTTCTGCCTCAGCCTCCTGAGTGAGTGGGATTACAGGTGTGCACCACCACGCCTGGCTAATTTTTGTATTTTTAGTAGAGACAGGGTTTCCCCATGTTGGTCAGGCTGGTCTCCAACTTCTGACCTCAGGTGATACAGCCGGCTCGGCCTGCCAGGGTGCTGGGATTACAGGTGTGAGCCACCGGGCCCAGCCCACCATCCTATTAATTCCAGCATCAACACTATACTGTCTTAATTACTGAAATACAATCAGCTTATTAATTTCCATAAAAACCTTCTTGGGAATTTTGATCACATTACACTAAAATTTTTTACATTAAATTTATGGATTAATTTGGAGAGTTGGCTTTTTTGTTTTTTTGAGATGGAGTCTCGCTCTGTTGCCCAGTAGTGCAGTGGCACAATGTTGGCTCACTGAAACCTCCACCTCCCAGGTTCAAGCAATTCTCTGCCTCAGCCTCCCAAGTAGTTGAGATTACAGGCACCTGTGACCACGCCCAGCTTGTTTTGTTTTGTATTTTTAGTAGAGACGGGGTTTCACCATCTTGGCCAGGTTGGTCTTGAACTCCTGACCTTGTGATCCACCCACCTCAGCCTCCCAAAGTGCTGATATTACAGGCGTGAGACACTATGCCCACCCTGAGAGTTGGCATTTTTACATTATTTAGTTTTATTATCCATGAACATAGTATATAATTCCACTTCACTATTCTTTAATGTCTTTCAATAAAGTTTTATGATTTTCATCTAAAAATTATTTTATATCTTTCGTTAGATTTATATCTAGGTGCCTTATAACTTGTGTTGCTATTGCTAATTATATCCTTTATAAAAATTACAATTTCTGCCTTTTGCTGATATAGCTGTACAGTTGATTTTGTACCTTCATCTTACTTGTAGCAGTATAGACTGTTCCTAATTTATGATGGTTCAATTTAAGATTTTTTGATTTTATGATGAGTTTATTGGAATTTAACTTCATTGTATGTCAAAGAGCACCTGTACTTTTCATTTATTCTAATAATTCAAAGGGTCTATTTTTGTTGTAATGTAGACAGTGATACTATCTGGAAATAAAGACGGTCTTTGCAACCTTTATAATACTTTTGTCTTGTTGCAGTGGTTAAACCCTCTAGAGTTGTACTGATGAGAAATGGTGACAGCTGGCATTCTTGTCTTTTTATTTTTATTTTAAAATGCATTTTTGGATCACATTTGCTAATTTATGTAGAATTTTTGCATCTGTGTTTCTAAGTGAGATTGGCCTACAGTTTTTCTCTCTTATACTGTCTGGGTTTGGTATCAAGATTTCAGTAACTTATTTATTTATTTATTTATTTATTTTTTGAGACAGGGTCTCATTCTGTCACCCAGGCTGGTGTGCAGTGGCATGATAATGGCTCACTGCAGCGTCAACCTCTCTAGGCTCAGGTGATCCTCCCACCTTAGCTCCCTAGTAGCTAGGACTACAGGTGCATGCTACCATGCCTGGCTAATTTTTGTATTTTTTGAAGAGACAAGAGTTTTGCTATGTTGTCCAGGCTGGTCTTGAACTCCTGGGCTCAAGCAGTCTACCTGCCTTGGCCTCCCAAAGTGCTGGGATTACAGCCATCACACCTGGCCATGATTTCGCTTTTTTTTTTTTTTTTTTTTTTT
>NC_045448.1:42598332-42618777 GCF_002776525.5 Piliocolobus tephrosceles | reverse complement strand
ATTTTTAGTAGAGACTGGTTTTCACCATGTTGGCCAGGCTGGTCTTGCACTCCTGACCTCAAGTTATCCGCCCACCTTGGCCTCCCAAAGTGCTGGGATTACAGGCGTGAGCTGCTGCGCCTGGCCTTTCACTGACTTTTTTTTTTTCTTTTTTTTTTGAGACGGAGTCGCGCTCTGTCGCCCAGGCTGGAGTGCAGTGGCCGGATCTCAGCTCACTGCAAGCTCCGCCTCCTGGGTTCACGCCATTCTCCTGCCTCAGCCTCCGGAGTAGCTGGGACTACAGGCGCCCACCACCTCGCCCGGCTAGTTTTTTTTGTATTTTTAGTAGAGACAGGGTTTCACCGTGTTAGCCAGGATGGTCTCGATCTCCTGACCTCGTGATCCGCCCATCTCGGCCTCCCAAAGTGCTGGGATTACAGGCTTGAGCCACCGCGCCCGGCTCACTGACTTTTTAAAATGAGCTGGTGACTGCTTTTTAAATTATTTGGGATAGTGTTATATAAAATAGGGGTTATTCATGCTTGGTATTTGATAGAACTTGCCTGTAAAATCATCTGGACCTGGTGTGCATCTTTTGGTGAATAGATGTCAAAGTGTAAATTCAATTTTTTCATGACTGTAGGACCATTCAGTTTTTCCAGTTATTCAAAAACTGCAAATTTTGGTCTGATTCATTTTTCTGGGAAATTTTCCATTTCACCTAAATTTTTGCATTTATCTTCACACTGTGGTTTAATGTATTTTTATGTTTTTATAAAAGGTCTGTTTTTGGCTGGGTGCAGTGGCTTATGCCTGTAATCTCAGCACCTTAGGAGGCCGAGACAGGTGGATCACCTGAGGTCAGGAGTTGGAGACCAGCCCGGCCAACATGTTGAAACTCTGTCTCTACTAAAAATACAAAAATTAGCCAGACGTGGTGGCGGATGCCTGTAATCCCAGCTACTAAGGAGGCTGAGGCAGGAGAATCACTTGAACCTAGGTGGCGGAGGTTGCAGTGAGCTGAGATCATGCCACTGCACTCCAGCCTGGGTGACAGAGCGAGACTCCATCTCAAAAAAAAAGGGAAAAGTATTTGTGGTTTTTGCCACTAATCCTCATGGCAAAAACCACAATTAACTTTTGTACCAATCTACCATTCTGTACTCCCACCAGGAGTATACAGTCGCATAACGTCGGGGGATGCTTAGGAGATTTCCTTGCTCTGTGAACATCGTAGAGCATCCTCACACAAACCTAGATGGTACTGCCTGCTACATACCTCACCACTTAGGCTGTATGGTGTAGCCTGTTGCTCCTAGGCCACGAACTTATGCAGAATCTCCTGAATACTATAGGCAGTTATAACACAGTGGTAAATACTTGTGTATTGTATTGTATTGTATTGTATTTCTTTTTTTTTTTTTTTTTTTTGAGACAGAGTCTCTGTCACTGAGGCTGGAGTGCAGTGGTACACGATCTTGGCTCACTGCAACCTTTGCTTCCTGATTTCAAATGATTCTTCTGCCTCAGCCTCACGAGTAGCTGGGATTACAGGCAGGCACCACCACGCCTGACTAATTTTTGTATTTTTGTTGGAGACATGATTTCACCATGTTGACCAGGCTGGTCTCGAACTCCTGACCTCAGATGATCTGCCTATCTTGGCCTCCCAATGTGTTGGGATTACAGGTGTGAGCCATTGTGCCTGGCCTATTTGTGTATTTAAACATACCTAAATAGAGAAAAGGTATAGTAAAAATGCAGTATTATAATCTCATGGAACTACTGTCATACATATGATCCATTGTTGACAGAAATGTCTTTATGTGGTGTATGACTATATACGGTTTCAGTTACTTCACAAACTCGGTGTTACTGGTTTTGCAAATTTTAGTTATTCTGTCTGGAGTGTAGTAATATCTCATTGTGGTTTTAATTTCTCTGATGGCAAAGAGTTGATCATTGTTTTCATTAGCTTACTGGCTTTTTACATAATTTATTATGTGAAATGTTTGTCCACATAGCCTATTTTTTTAAAAAATGGGTTATTTTTGCTATTGAGTTTTAGGAGTTCTTTGTACAATCTGGATACTAGTCCTTTGTCAGATAAATATGTTGTGAATATTTTCCTCTAATTTCTGGTTTGCCTATTCATTTTCTTAGTGGTGTCTTTTACTATACTAAAGTTTTAAATTTTGGTGAAGTCTAATTTATCAGTATTTTCCTTCATGATTACTACTCTTTGTGCTGTATATAAAAAAGTTTGCCTACTTTCTTAGTCACAAACATTACTCCTATGTTTTCTTCTAAAATCTTTATAGGTTGAGCACAATGGCTCACTCCTGTAATCCCAGCACTTTGGGACGCTGAGGTGGGTGGATCACTTGAGCCCAGGAGTTCAAGACCAGCCTGGGCAACATGGCAAAATCCCATCTCCACTAAAAATACAAAAACTAATTGGGTGTGGTGGTGCACACCTGTATTCCCAGTTACTTGGGAGGCTGAGGTGGGAGGATCACCTGAGCCTGGGAGGTAGAGGCTGCAGTGAGCCGTGATCGTGCCATTGCACTCCAGCCTGAGCAACAGAGCCAAACCCTGTTTCAAAAAAAGAAAAAGAAAAAGAAAGAAAGAAAGAAAAGAAGAAGAAGAAGGGAAGGAAGGAAGGAAAGAAGGAAGGAGGGAAAGAAGGAAAAAGGAAAGAAATTAAATAGTCTTAAAAAATAAAATCTTAAAGTTTTCACTTTTACATTTAGAATTACACTCATTCTCATTAATTTTTGTGTGTGGTATGAAGTGAGGATAGTAATGTGTTATCTCTAATTGTTATTTTTAAAATCTGTACACCAAATATATCATTTTGTCCTAAATATTCCATTAGACTGATAAAACAGTTGAACTCTCTAACGATAAAATTTATTGTACCATTAATTTAGTCCAACAACATATTTTCTGAGTACCTCTTAAGTGCCATGATTAGGCAATATAGGATTTTGTTGTTGTTGTTGTTTTGTTTTTGTTTTTTTAAAGACACACAGCCCCACTTGCTTCCTAGCTGGAGAGACAGACAGCTAAATGTACAACCACTACATGATGTGCTATGTGCACTACTAGAGATAAGCACTGGCTGCTGTAGGAACACCAGGGAGAAACTCAGCCATGCTAGTGGACCTAAGATAAGGATTCCCTGGGGTGGTGATGCTTGAGCTCAGACTCAAAGGCCTGGTTGATGTTGGCCAAGAAGGGAGGGTAGATGTGCAAAGGCAAGAGGCGTGAGAAGACTGGGGACTGTGTTACTTTCCATTAGTTGCAGCAGATGGTACAAGGCGGAGAGTGGCAGATCTGAAGCCTTGGATGATAACTCATGAATTTTAGCTATTATCTGTGGAGAGTTAGGAGTCAGCAATACCTCAGTACTAGGATTATTTGAGTATTGCTGCTTTTAGTACTGCGAATATTTTTGTATTCATGACTGTAGACTAAAACACTTAGCTTATTGTTTCAGGAAGACCTTATAGGCTAGATACTTTGAAATATCCCTACTTTGATTAAATCTTTTGTTTTGGCTGGGCTCAGTGGCTCATGGTCTGTAATCCGAGCACTTTGGGAGGCCAAGGCGGGTGGATCACTTGAGGCCAGCAGTTCTAGACCAACCTGGGCAACTTGTTTTAATGTGCATATTGGAAACTTTTTGAGCATAGAAGTATCATTGTCCTGATGTTTGCAGTGAGTACCTAGTTAAGTAAAAATAATCTGAGTTGAGCACTGGACAAATTAGTTACCTGTGGTTAGGAAATAGCAAATAATGATATCAGCATGAACTATCTCACTCTTCAAAAATGTCATTTGTTGAGGCAGCCCCCGCTGCAGCCACCACCGAGCCCGCCGCCACCACTGAGCCCGCTGCCACCGCCTCTGAGCAGAAGATGGTTATGCCTCCCACGTAAGCTGAACTTGGCAAATCTGCCAGGGATGTGTTCACCAAGAGCTATGGATTTGGCTTAATAAAATTTGATTTGAAAACAAAATCTGAGAATGGATTGGAATTTACAAACTCAGGCTCAGCCCAACACTGAGGCCACCAAGGTGACTGGCAGCCTGCGAACCAAGTACAGATGGACCAGATATGGCCTGACAATTACGGAGAAATGAAACACCATACACTGGGCACCGAGATTGCATGGAGGATCAGCTTGCATGTGGACTGAAGCTGACCTTCGATTCATCACTTCTCACCCAACACTGGGGGGAAAAAATGCTAAAATCAAAACCCGCTATAGGCAGGAATGTATCAACCTGGGTTGCACTGGATTTTGACATCGCTGGACCTTCAATCTGGGGTGCTGTAGTGCTGGGTAATGAGGGCTGACTGGCTGGCTACCGGATGAATTTTGAGACCGCAGAGTTTTAAGAGACCCAGAGGAACTTTACTCTTGGCTACAAGACTGATGAATTCCAGCTTCATACTTATGTGAATGACAGGGCAGAGTTTGGCACTTCTATTTCCCAGAGGTGAATAAGAAGTTGGAGACTGCTGTTAAGCTTGCCTGGACATCAGGAAATAGTAACACTCACTTCAGAACAGCAGGCAAGTATCAGATGGACCCTGATGCCTGCTTCTTGGCTAAAGTGTACAACCCTAGCCTGACAGGTTTAGGATAGACTCAGATCATAAAGCCAAGTATCAAGCTGATGCTGTCAGCTCAGCTGGATGGCAAGAACGTCGATGCTGCTGGCTATGAGCTTGGTCTAGAACTAGAATTTCAAGCACAAATGAATACTGTACAGTTGTTTAATTTTAACTATTTTGCAGTGTAGCTACCTTCAGAATTTAATGTATCTTTTAACATATATCTGAGATGCAAGTATTGCTAAATTTCATGCTAGACCTCCAGGTTAAAGATGATTCAAAACGAGTGCTGCCTTTTCAGAGATACAGAAGAAACCCAATTCCAAAAAAGGTCCTTTTAGCTGTAGACTTGGGGGGAATTTGGTAGCCCTTCTAGAGATGCCAGGTTTTAAAAAAATCTAGAAATGGCTGCAAGTGGAAGCTGATTATGTATAGGCACTTTGTAAATTTGTATTGAATAAATGAATGAAACTCTAACTTTCTGATTAACCCCAGTTGATGAGAGGCTCATTGCATCATGGTGTGTACACATTCACCTGACAAAGACGTTTTTATTTTGTTTGTTTGTTTATTTATTTATTTATTTATTTATTTATTTATTTATGAGACAGAGTCTCACTCTGTCGCCCAGGCTGGAGTACAGTGCTGTGATTTCAACTCACTGCAACCTCCGCCTCCTGGGTTCAAGTGATTCTTGTGCCTCAGCCTCTCCAGTAGCTAAGATTACAGGCACATGCCACCATGCCCTGCTAATTTTTGTATTTTTAGTAGAGACGGGGTTTAAGCATGTTGACCAGGCTGTTCTCCAACTCTTGACCTCAAGTGATCCAAAGTGCTGGGATTACAGGCGTGAGCCCCCGCACCCGGTTAAGGGACCTTTTTAGACAGATCTTCATGACCTGTTTCCATCCCAGTCCTTCATCACCTCTCTTATACCAAAAGGTCTACAGGGCGTGACAGCTGCTTCTGTTGTACCATTTTGGGGTGGAGAGGGTGGATCTGATGAAGCCAGTAATTCAGTACTGAATTCCTTCTTGTGTTGTGCTTTTTTGCCCTCGCACCAGAGTATGAAATAGCTTCCAGGAGCTCTAGCTATAAGCTGGGGAGAGGTTGTGTGATTGTAATCACATGGTGACAACACTTAGAATCTAAATTGGACTTCTGTTGCATTCTCACCACTCAATTTATTTTTTAGCAGTTTAATGGGTACATTTTAGAGTCTTTCATATTGTGTGGAATTAGATCCTCCCCTTCAAGTGCTGCAATTAACATCACTTAAAATAAAACTTGAATAAAATATTGAAACCTCAAAAAATTAAAAATATCATTTGTTGAAATTCATCTTCCCAAGTTGTTCCGTAGATAAAAACTATCTTGAAGCAATAATGGTAAAATACTATTAAATAAAAGAATTGTTATCACTTTTTGTAAGGTGATCTTGTTTGAAGAGGTAGATCTTGATATCCTTTCCAGTCTCATAATTCTTTTACTAATGAATTGCCAGTTAAATAAAAAAGGAATAGAACCCACGTGGTAGTCATATATGGAATAGGAACAGATTATTGAGATTGATCTTCTTGTAGCATTATTTAAGCAAATACTTGTATGCTGGGATAGTGGTGAAGGTGCAGGAAGGGATTGTGGCACCTGAAGATTAAGGGGGCCCACCCAGAGTGGAGAGTGTGGGGCTGGGGACCACCGGTGATGTCAGGCCTGAGTTTCTGCTGCTGTCATCTCTGGAAAGTTTTTAGCAGTGAGTGTCAGAACCACAGATTTTTGATCCCTTTGCCTGTATGTATATGTTCCCTACAGCAGGGTGGTCTTCTGAAAAAACACTCCCTGGCTCTGGTGAAGAGAAGCACATCCTGATTTCTGGGTCAGTCAGAAAGAGATGATGTCTCTGACTCTCAAGAGCCTCAGGCAAGGCACACACAGAAATACCTCTGGTTTGTCCACAGAGCGGGTTCAGAGCTAAGGGAAAAGCAACCCAAGCCCTCTATTAGAGGGTAATGAACACGAACACTGATACATGGGATGGATGAAATTCTTTATGTAAATTAGCTCCTAGAAGATGATGTCTACCTTTTTATCAGTTAAGAAAATCAAAGGAATAGTCAGAGTGGCCATTTTTTGTAGTAAGATATTTCGAGGTGCCTTTTGTTTTCTTCACTTGCCTTTCCATTTAGGGAAAGCCTAAAACACTGGGCAGTGGCCCAGTGTCGCGCACCTGTTTAATCTATGTAGGGCATCTGCTCACATCCGTGTTTTGTTTTGTTAACTTTTTAAATGTAATTGCTTTCACTTCATCAGGTATCTGGCACTTTGCTGATTTTGCTTGTGCTGGTCTTTCCATGCCAAATTAAACTGCCACTTTCTCAAAGAAGCCTTCCGTCATCTCCCAGATGAAGAAAAACTTATCTTCTTCTGAACTTAATACACATCAATTATAGCTTTTATTACTTTCTACATTCTATTTTTGAGTTTTTAAGGATAGGTTTGTTGTTAGGGAGGGTATATCTTACCCTTTGCTGGGTTACAAACTTTCAGTCTGTTTTATCTTCTTTTTAAAATCCTTTTATTTTGAAATGATTTAACAATTATTAATTAATTAATTTACCTATTTATATTTAGAGACAGAGTCTTGCTTTGTTGCCCAGGCTGGAATGCAGTGGTACAATCATGACTCACTGCAGCCTCAAACTCCTGGGTATAGGCAATTCTCCCACCTCCTGAGTAGCTAGGGCTACAGGCATGTGCTATCATGCCTGCTATTTTTTTTTTTTTGTAGAGATGGGGGTCTTGCTATGTTGTCCATGCTGGTCTCGTACTCCTGGCTTCAAGAAGTCCTCCCACCTCAGCCTCCCAAAGTGCCGGGATTACAGATGTGAGCCACTTTGCCTGGCTTGAAATAGTTTTACACTCACAAGAAGTTGCAAAAATAGCACAGAGAGTTCGGTTTTACCCTTCATCTGGTTTCCCCAGTGATAACATCTTTTTTTTTTTTTTTTTGAGATGGGGTCTTGCTCTGTTGCCCAGGCTGGAGTGCAGTGGTACAATCTCGGCTCACTGCAAGCTCCACCTCCCAGGTTCACACCATTCTCCCACCTCAGCCTCTTGAGTAGCTGGGACTACAGATGTCCACCACCATGCCTGGCTAATTTTTTGTATTTTTAGTAGAGACAGGGTTTCACCTTGTTAGCCAGGATGATCTCCATCTCCTGACCTCTTGATCTGCCCACCTTATCCTCCCAAAGTGCTGGGATTACAGGCGTGAGCCACTGCACCTGGCTAATGACATCTTACATAACTATGCTTAAGTTCTATCTTTAATTTATCTTTATACACCTCTCTGTGGCCTGACATACAGTAGGCACTCACTCATGAGCTTTGTTGCATGATGAATGAATTAATGGGCTCCATGGGCTTACAGCCACATCCAAGTTAATATGTCATTGCATCCTGACTCCAGGACATTGCATCATCCTGGCTACAAGTGACCTGTCTCAGGAGACTCAGACTGAAGCCATGTACATTTCTTGCCTCCTTAGTGCACATTAGTTGACTTGCCAAGCAGGGAGGGTGAGAAAGGATTCTGGGATAAATGCACAATCTGAGATTTATTTCAAAATAAGACATGACGGAAGTAGATGAGGGTGTGGAGTGGGGCGGAACTGGCTTTGGGCCGATGGTGAATGGGGCTGGGTATTTGGGGGGTCATAATACCATAATACCATTCTGTCTTCTCTCTCTCTCTCTCTCTTTTTTTGAGACGGAGTTTTGCTCTTGTTGCCCAGTCTGGAGTGCAATGGCGCGATCTTGGCTCACTGTAACCTCCACATTCCGGGTTCAAGCGATTCTCCTGCCTAAGCCTCCCGAGTATCTGGGATTACAGGCATGTGCCACCACGCCCAGCTAATTTTGTATTTTTAGTAGAGTCGGGGTTTCACCATGTTGGTTGGGCTTGTCTCGAACTCCTGACCTCAGGTAATCCACTCACCTTGGCCTCCCAAAGTGCTGGGATTTCAGGCGTCCGGCCATTCTGTCTTCTCTTGTATGTTGAATGGTCTCAGTTCTTCATCTCTAAAAGTTTAAGAAACAGAAGCCTACCACAATGACATAATATCAAAACTGTTTCTTCCTGAGGTTCTTCTGTTTGTTCTTTTTTTAAGTAATGGGGTCTCCTATGTTGCTTCTTTCTGAGGTTTTAGAGTCTGTCTCTACAAACTCACACTAGCGGGACAGAGCTCCTTGCAAGACAGTACCTCAGGCTACACTGCAGACACTAGGATGCACTTAAGTCATGTATTTGGGTTGAATATTGAATTATGCCAAAAGGAGTTGGAGAAGATAAGGGTTATTTGTAGTAATTGCCTGTAATTTTTCACAGAAACACACTTTGGTGGAGATTTATGTGTGATGGATAGCCCGTGTCTTAGCAGGACAGGTATTGTTGTCTTTGCATTTGCAATCAGAAACTTGGTTGTTTCTTTGTAGACGGTCATCAGTCCCTGTTTCCCAATAAAGAGAGAATGTGGATCTGGTACCTCTGTTGCCAAAACAGAGGACAGAGGAACCACAGAGGGTAAACTGTGTTTAGGAGGCAGAAGCCAGATTCCTCAGGCAAGGGTGATAGCCCCCTGTTCCTGTGTGCTAAGGGAAAGTGAGAAAAGCAAAGGTGGCGGCGATTGCAGGAAGAAAAGAGATCCGACAGAATAATAGCAGCCCCTTAAAAACTGTGGGAGGAGCCCAGCTCTCTGTGGCCAATCCCAATGACTTTGAGAGAGTGAACTTTTCATTCATCATTATCCTCGTCCTGCCACATGTCCTAATGAAATGGCCATCCAAACGTGAGCATCAGGAAACAAAGTGGTATCAAGTGAGGAACGTAAAAATTAACACACACATTGACTGTAGCTGTATAGGGACATCCATGAATTCCAGGCGTGATTCAAGGTATGACTTAGTGAGTACATATATTTTGTTTGTTTAAAATTTATTTATTTATATATTGAGATGAGGGGTTTCACTATATTGCTCAGGCCGGACAGGTGCGTGCCACCACACCTAGCTTTGTACATTTTTTTTTTTTTTTTTTAACAGATAGAGTCTCACTCTGTTGCCCAGGCTGGAGTGCAGTGGTGTGATCAAAGCTCACTGCAGCCTTGAACTCCTGGGCCCAAGTGATCCTCCTGCCTTGGCCTCCCAAAGTGTTGGGATCACAGGCATGAGCCACTGTGCCCAGCCTTGCGTGTGTGTGTGTGATTTGCTTGCCTCGGCCTCCCAAAGTGCTAGGATTATAGGCATGAGCCACTGTGCCTGGCCAGCCTTGTAAATATTATTAACCTGTCATTTATTATCTTTAGTTTAGTTACTTCTCTCTTTTTTTTTGAGACAAAGTCTCTGTGTCGCCCAGCTGGAGTGCAGTGGCACAATCACAG
Organism: Piliocolobus tephrosceles; assembly: GCF_002776525.5. Classification (NCBI taxonomy): domain Eukaryota; kingdom Metazoa; phylum Chordata; class Mammalia; order Primates; family Cercopithecidae; genus Piliocolobus; species Piliocolobus tephrosceles. The sequence goes on along the minus strand of NC_045448.1, from coordinate 42,608,733 downwards.
CTCACTTTAGCTTCAACCTTCCCGGGCTCAAGGAACCCTTTTACCTTGGCCTCCCAGGTTGCTGGGAGTACAGGCGCGTGCCCCCATGCTTGGCTAATTTTTTTTTTCTGAATTTTGCAGAGATGGAGTTTCGTCACATTGCCCAGGCTGGTCTTGAACTCGTGGGCTCAAGCAGTCTGCTGTTCTTGGCCTCCCAAAGTGTTGGGATTACAGGCATGAGCTACTGCACTTGGCTGCTAGTTACTTCTCTTTAGCTTAGTTTCCTCATTTGTAGGTGGGGATCATAACAGAACCTATTGCATACAGTTGTGAGAATTAAATGAATTAGTATGTAAATTTATAGAAAGATGTTTGGAACTTGAATAAGTGTTCAATTATGTGTTTTATTTTTTTTTTATTTTTTATTTTTTTTGAGAGGGAGTCTCGCTCTGTCGCCCAGGCTGGAGTGCAGTGGCGCCAGCCATCTCGGCTCACTGCAAGCTCCGCCTCCCGGGTTTACGCCATTCTCCTGCCTCAGCCTCCCGAGTAGCTGGGACTACAGGCGCCCGCCATCCTGCCCAGCTAGTTTTTTGTATTTTTTAGTAGAGACGGGGTTTCACCGTGTAGACCAGGATGATCTCGATCTCCTGACCTCGTGATCCACCCGTCTCGGCCTCCCAAAGTGCTGGGATTACAGGCTTGAGCCACCGCGCCCGGCCCAATTATGTGTTTTAATTTATTATTGATCTAGGTTGGAAGATAAAGAGGTACGAATGGTATAGATTTTTTCTCTGTAAGATAATTAAAGTGTGTAAGAAAAAAATCATGTTTTTTTCTTTCAAAAAAACCCTACTTTATTTTTCCCTATTTAACCAATTGTTGTGGAGAAAAACTCTTATAAGGACATGAAAGACTCTAGGTAATGAAGTGGCTGTTGATGTGCAGCTTGTTGGAAATTTTTATTGTGCTTCGTGTTATTACATTGTACATGCCTGTTAGAAATGTGATTGGAAATGCTTTGTACATTTAAATCCGAAGGCTTCGAGTAAGAAGGGTAACTTTTCCTTTTGTGGCACTCCTGGGGTTGTTAAGGCTGATTTAAGCTGCTGCTGATTCGATTGTGGTGATTGCTCTTCTAGTTGGGCATACTTTTTACTTTCTTTTAGAATGTTTTTAAATTGGACTTGAGGCCGGGCGCGGTGGCTCAAGCCTGTAATCCCAGCACTTTGGGAGGCCGAGACGGGCGGATCACGAGGTCAGGAGATCGAGACCATCCTGGCTAACACGGTGAAACCCCCGTCTCTACTAAAAAATACAAAAAAACTAGCCGGGCGAGGTGGCGGGCGCCTGTAGTCCCAGCTACTCCGGAGGCTGAGGCAGGAGAATGGCATAAACCCAGGAGGCGGAGCTTGCAGTGAGCTGAGATCCGGCCACTGCACTCCAGCCTGGGCGACAGAGCCAGACTCCGTCTCAAAAAACAAACAAAAAAAAAGATTGCAGTCTATGCCTTTCATCTTATACTGGTGTGTTAATATTTATGGCTTCAAAGAAGTTATAAATACATTTCATTTTTTCCCTGCCAAAACTGTTAAGTTTTATCTTAAAATTCTATTCCAGTGTAAATATAATTAATAAGTAACAAAATTATTGGGGTTTGGATTCATATAACATTTCCTTATTTTATATCCTTACACATTGTGATATTGTACTATATTTAAAATATACTATATATTATTTAAAATGTATTATAATTATATATGCACATAGTATAGGTATATAATAAATACACATATATTACTTTAGGTGGTTTTCTGTGTTGGCCTATTGCTTGTGTAATTCCTTTAGCTTTTTCCAGTCAGCTATTCAGATTCAGCTTTCAGCTGTGCGCTTACACATATGTAATTTTTTTATTTTTTATTTTTGTTTTTTTCAAGAGACAGGATTTTGGTCTGTTGCCTAGTCTGGAGTATAATGGTACAGTCATAGCTCACTGCAGCCTCAAGCTGCTGGGCCCAAGTGATCCTCCCACCTCAGCCTCCCAAGTAACTGGACTACAGGCACATGCCCCACGCTGGCTAATTTTTTGAAAATTTTTAGTAGAGATGAGATCTGACTATATTGTGAGATCTCACCATATTCCAAGATCTCCTGGGCTCAAGCAATTCTCCTGCCTTGGCCTCCCAAAATGTTGGGATTACAGACATGAACCATTGGGGCCAGCCACAGCTGTTTTGTGTATTAATTTTCATAGTTGTCCTTGTAATATTAAATTTTAATCAGGTTCTGTTTGGTATTAATGACAGGAACAGTCTCCTTTAATTCTTCTGAGGTAAAGCAGAATGTAAGTCAAAAATTAATTAATGTCAAAGCACTGTCTTTGTTTTTGTTTTTCCATTGACCCCATGGGTGGTGTGGCTGAGCAGTCTAACGTGCTGAGTGTGGTGGCTCACGTGTGTAGCCTCTAGCACTTTGGGAGGCCAGGAGTTTAAGACCAGCCTGAGCAACATAGCGAGACCTCAGCTCTACAAAATATAAAGAACATAAAAAATAAAAACATTGTGTATTAAGGCTTTAGCCTCCTTGGGGGCATAGATTTGAATTCCACCACTGCTCATATGTTTGCTCTTTAAAATTGTAGTAAAATACACATAATATAAAATTTGCCATCTTAACCATTTTTAAGTATACTGTTTAGTGGTGTTAAGTATAATATATTCATATTGTTATGAAACAGATCTTCAGAGCTTTTTCATCTTGCAAATCTGAAGCTTTGTACCCATCAAACCACTCTCCTCTTTTACCTTTTCCCAACTGCCTGCAACTACTATCTTACTTTCTGTTTCTGTGAATTTGACTACTTTAGATACCTCATATAAGTGGAATCACATAGTATTTGTCTTTTTGTGACTGGCATATTTCACTTAACGTAATGTCCTCAAGTTTCATCCGTGTAACAGGATTTCCTTTTTTTTTGTTTTTTTGTTTTTTGTTGAGATGGAGTCTTGCTCTTTCATCCAGGCTGGAGTACAATGGCACGATTTTGGCTCACTGCAACCTCTGCCTCCCCAGTTCAAGTGATTCTCCTGCCTCAGCCTCCCGAGTAGCTTGGATTACAGACACCCACCACCACACCTGGCTAATTTTTGTACTTGTAGTAGAGACGAGGTTTCACCATGTTGGCCAGGCTGGTCTCGAACTCCTCACCTCAGGTGATCTGCCCGCCTCAGCCTCCCAAAGTGCTAGGATTACAGGCATGAGCCACCGCACCCAGATTGATTTTCTTTCTTTCTTTTTTTTTTTTGAGATGGAGTTGTCGCTCTGTCGCGCAGGCTGGAGTGCAGTGGTGCGATCTCTGCTCACTGCAAGCTCTGCCTCCTGGGTCGACACCTTCTCCTGCCTCAGCCTCCCGAGTACCTGGGACTACAGCCGCCTGCCACCACACCCGGCTAATTTTTTTTTTTTTTGTATTTTTAGTAGAGACGGGATTTCACCTTGTTAACCAGGATGGTCTCGATCTCCTGACCTCATGATCCACCTGCCTTGGCCTCCCAAAGTGCTGGGATTACAGGTGTGAGCCACCGCACCCAGCCAATTTTCTCTCTTTTTAAGGCTGAATAATATTCCACTATATATATATATTTCTGTGTTGTTTTTTGTGTGTGTGTGTGACAGAGTCTTGCTCTGTCACCCAGGCTGGAGTGCAGGGGTGCAATGTTGGCTCACTGCAACCTCTGCCTCCCGATTCAAGCAATTCTCCTGCCTCAGCCTCCCAAGTAGCTGGAATTATAGGTGCATGCCACCATGCCCAGTGAATTCTATATATATTTTATATGTATATATTTTTAGTAGAGATGGGGTTTTGCCATGTTGTCCAGGCTGGTCTTGAACTCCTTGACTCAGGTGATCCACCCACCTCAGCCTCCCAAAGTGCTGGGAAATGAGCCACCACGCCCAGCTGTATTCCGATTTTCTTTATTCTTTTGTCAGTGGACATTCAGATTGCTTCCACATCTTAACTATCGTCAGTAATGCTTCCTTTGTATTTGTGAACGTGGATGTGCAAATATTTCTTTAACACCCTGCTTTCATTTGTTTTGGATATATACCCAGAAGAGTGATTACTGCAGCATGTGATATTTCTATTTTTAATTTTTTGAGGAACCTCCATACTGTTTTGCATAGTGGATGCACCCTTTTACAATCCTACCAACAGTGCTGTAGACACTTGTGCTTTTCTGGTGTGATTTTTTTTTTTTTTTTTGGTATAGTAGTCATCCTGTAGGTATAAGGTGATACCTCATTGTGGTTCTGATTTGCATTTCTCTGATGATTAATAATGTTGAGCATCTTTTCATATGCTCATCGGCCTTATTAACTTTTGAGAAATATCAAATCCTTTGTCCAGGACAGTCTCTTAAATAAATGGTGCTGGGAAAACTGGACATCCATATGCAAAAGACACTAGACCCTTTATCTCACTATATAAAAAAAAACAAATCAGGCCGGGCGCGGTGGCTCAAGCCTGTAATCCCAGCACTTTGGGAGGCCGAGACGGGTGGATCACGAGGTCAGGAGATTGAGACCATCCTGGCTAACACAGTGAAACCCCGTCTCTACTAAAAAATGCAGAAAACTAGCTGGGCGAGGTGGCGGGCGCCTGTAGTCCCAGCTACTCGGGAGGCTGAGGCAGGAGAATGGCATGAACCCAGGAGGCGGAGCTTGCAGTGAGCCGAGATCCGGCCACTGCACTCCAGCCTGGGTGACACAGCGAGACTCCGTCTCAAAAAAAAAAAAAAAAAACGAATCAAACTGGATTAATGACATAAATCTAAGACCTCAAACTATGAAACTACTACACAAAAACATTGGGGAAAATCTCCAGGACGTTGGAGTAGGCAAAGATTTCTTGAGCAATATCCCACCAGCACAGGCAACCAAAGCAAAAGTGAACAAATGGGATCATACTAATTAAGAAACTTCTTCACAGCAAAGGAAAGAATCAACAAAGTGAAGATACAACCCACAGAATGGGAGAAAATATTTGCAAACTACCCATCTGACAAGGGATTAAAAACTAGAACATATAAGGAGCTCAGACAACTCTATAGGAAAAATATCTAATAAATTGATTTGAAAATGGGCAAAAAATCTGAATAGATATTTCTCAAAAGAAGACATACAAAGGGCAAACAGGTATATGGAAAAGGTGCTCAGCATCATTGATCATCAGAGAAGTGCAAATCAAAACTACAATGAAATATCATCTTACTCTAGTTAAAATGGCTTTCATCCAAAAGACAGACAATAACAAATGCTGGCGAGGATGTGGAGAAAAGGGATCCCTCGTATACTGTTAGTGGAAATGTAAATTAGTACAACCACTATGGAGAACAGTTTGGAGGTTCCTTAAAAAACTGAAAATAGAGCTACCATATGATCCAGCAATCCCACTGTTGAGTGGGTGTTTACCCAACAGAAAGGAAATCAGCATATCAGAAAGATGCGTGCACTCCCATGTTTGTTGCAGCACTATTCATGTTAGCCAAGATTTGGAAGCAACCTAAGTGCCATCAACAAATGAATGCGGCCGGGCACGGTGGCCCATGCCTGTAATCCCAGCATTTTGGGAGGCTGAGGCAGGCGGATCGCCTGAGGTCAGGAGTTCAAGACCAGCTTGGCCAACATGGCGAAACCCCATCTCTACTAAAAATACAAAAATTAACCAGGCATGGTAGCATGCACCTGTAGTCCCAGCTACTCAGGAGGCTGAGGCAAGAGAATCACATGAACCCTGGAGGCGCAGGTTGCAGCGAGTCTTGATCATACCACTGCACTCCAGCCTGGATGACAGAGCAAGACCCCATCTCAAAACAAACACACACACACACACACACACACAAACCCAGATGAATGTATAAAGAAAATGTGGTACATATACACAATGGAGTACTATTCAGCCATAAAAAAGAATGAGGTCCTGCCATATGCAACAACATGGATGGAACTGGAGGTCATTTTGTTAAGTGAAATAAATCAGGCACAGAAAGACAAACTTCTTGTGTTCTCACTTATTTGCGGGAGCTAAAAATGAAAACAATTGAGCTCATGAATGTAGAGAGTAGAAGGATGGTTACCAGAGGCTTAGACGGGTAGCAGTGGTGGTGGGGAAGTGGGTATGGTTAATGGTTACAAAAAAATAGAAAGAATGAGTAAGACCTGGTATTTGCTAGCACAACAGGGTGACTAGTAAAAAAAATAATTTAATCTTACGTTTCAAAATAACTAAGAAGGTATAACTGGATTGTTTGTAACACAAAGGATAAATGCCGGAGGTGAATTTGAGGCTGCAGGGAGCTATGACTGCACCACTATGCTCTAGCATGGGTGACAGAGCAAAATTCTGTCTCTTAACAAAAAATATATATATATATGTGTGTGTGTGTACCACCCCATTTATCCTGATGTGATTATTATGCATTGCATGCCTGTATCAAGATATTTCATGTAACCCATACATATATAAACCTACTATGTACCCATGAAAATTTAAAAAATTAATTAAAAAATCCTTTGCCCATTTTTTAATTGGGTTGATTTTTTTTGTTGTTACTGAGTTGCAGGAATTCTTTGTATATCCTGTACGTTAACTCTTTTTTTTTTTTTGAAACGGACTTTCACTCTTGTTGCCCAGGCTGGAGTGCAATGGCGCGATCTTGGCTCACCACAACCTCTGCCTCCCAGGTTCAAGCAATTCTCCGGCCTCAGCCTCCGTAGTAGCTGGGATTATAGGCATGTGCCACCACGCCCGGCTAATTTTGTATTTTTAGTAGAGATGGGGTTTCTCCATGTTGGTCAGGCTGGTCTCGAACTCCCGACCTCAGGTGATCCACCCACCTCGGCCTCCCAAAGTGCTGGGATTACAGGCGTGAGCCACCGCACCCGGCCCTGTACATTAACTCTTTGATACATGACTTGCAAATATCTTCTCCCATTCTGTAGGTTGCCCTTTCACTCTTGATTGTATCTCTGTTGTTGTTGTTTTTGTTTTTGTTTTTGAGGTAGGGTCTCACTTTGTTGCCCAGGCTGGAGTGTAGTGGCAAGATCATGGCTTAATGCAGCCTTGACCTCCTGGGCTCAGGGGATTCTCCCACCTCAGCTTCCCAAGTAACTAGGACTACAGGCACACACCACCACTCCCTGCTAATTTTATTTAATTAATTAATTAATTAATTTTGAGGCAAAGTCTTGCTCTGTCGTCCAGGTTGGAGTGCAGTGGCACGGTCTCAGCTCACTGCAACTTCCACCTCCTGGGTTCAAGCAGATACTCCTATTTCAGCCTCCTGAGTAGCTGGGATTAGAGGCGTGCACCATCACGCCCAGCTAATTTTTTGTATTTTTAGTAGAGATGGGGTTTTACCATGTTGGCCAGGCTGCTCTTGAACTCCTGATCAAGTGATCCACCTGCCTCAGCCCCACAAAGTGCTGGGATTACAGGCATGAGCCACTGTGCCTGGTCCCCTGCTAATTTTAAAACATTATTTGTAGTACAGACGAAGTCTTGCTTTGTTGTCCAGGTTGGTCTTAAACTCCTGGGCTCAAGCAGTCCTGCCACTTCAGCCTCCGAAAGTACTGAGATTACAGGTGTGTGTCACTGCCCCTGGCACACACACAAAAAATGCTGTTCTAATGTAAATCCTGGAGACCAAATGATTGACATATAATATCATTTAATCTTTTTTTTTTTTCTTGAGTTGGAGTCTTGCTCTGTCACCCAGATTGGAGTGCAGCTGTACTATCTCAGCTCACTGTGACCTCTGCCTTCTAAATTCAAGCAATTCGCCTGCCTCAGTCTCCCGAGTAGCTGGGATTACAGGCGTCCACCACCACACCCAGCTAATTTTTGTATTTTTGGTAGAGACAGTGTTTCACCATGTTGGCCAGGCTGGTCTGGAACTCCTGACCTCAAGTGATCCGTCCACCTTGGCCTCCCAAAGTGCTGGGATTACAGGTGTGAACCACTGTGCCAGGTCCCATTTAATCTTAACAATGGATATTGTCATAAAATCATTTGCATTTCCAAATGCTCCTTGTAGCTTTAAAACCTTATAGATGGGAGTTTCGTTACCTGTGTAATTGCAGCTTCTTAGTTGTGTGATCTTGGAAAGGTGCTTAACCTTTCAGCCTCGATGCTGTCATCTGTAAAGTGGAGATACTAGGGGAAATGCATATTTCATAGACTTCTTGAAAGGGATCAGACGAGATGATATCTGTAAAGTGTTTGGCATAGTGGCATAGTGCTCAACTGAAAGGCATCAGTCAGTGGTGAATATTTTTATTAGGCATACATTCATCAACATCTAGATGTTGGAACTTCAGAAGAAATCAGAATGGGCTTCAAAGGAATGTGATGTCTCAGTATCTTTAGTTTCTTTTTTCCTGTTTCATTTTACAGAAATAACCTCCGGGAGTACCCAGTTGTTTGCTCTTGTGCTCAGTGAACAGTACTCAGTTTTTCAGCAGTTGTCAGTGGTGGCATTGGTGAGAGTGCCATTTGTGCCATTTGGAAACATGAGGAGTTTTGGCAGGCTTGGTGGTGTTTGTTGCTAGAGACTGCCTTGGTGTAATTGAAGGTGAAAGTGATGCCTGGGGTTTCTCACTGATTCATCCCTTTGGCGTGGAATTCTGAATGAACTGCATCTGACCTAGGGTGTGGGCAGGCAGAACCCTGAGGACCTCATTACAGACGAGCTTACATCTTTGAAATTCCCTTACTGAGGGATTATTCCACACCATTTGGATTTCCTCCTTCTTAGTCTTAACAACTTTGGCTGCTGCTGGAAATAATTAGACAGAAAATGTTCTGGTATTTTTGGCACAATTGACATTTTTACTCTTCTGAAATTAATAGAATCTTGGGATTTTAGAACTGAGAAGGTCCTTAGAAGATCTGTATAAATCTGCCTCTTGATGGTGAGGCTTGTCCTTCAGAATGGAAAGAGCACAGAGCCTCTGACGTCAAGCCCAGTGCCCTTGCTTGTGTCTGGCTAGAGAAGAGACAGAGTATGTTAGCTGGAGAACTGGTACATCTTACCCACAAGCCAATCTAAGGAAACTATTATTATCACTGCTGTGCGCTCCTGCAATCCCTTTTAAGTGCACATCTTACTACTACCTACTATATTTACCAGTTTACTACCTAGGATAGCAACCAATTGAGAAATCCCAGACTGGGTGTGGTGACTCAGGCCTTTAATTCCAGCACTTTGGGAGGCCAAGGCAGGTGGATAACTTGAGGCTGGGTGTTCAAGACCAGCCTGGCCAACATGATGAAACCTCATCTCTCCTAAAAATACAAAACTTAGCCAGGTGTGGTGGTGTGCACCTGTAATCCCAGCTACTTGGGAAGCTGAGGCAGGAGAATTGCTTGAGTCCAGGAGGTGGAGGTTGCAGTGAGCTGACATCGCACCACTGTGCTTCAGTCTGGGCGACAGTAAGACCCTGTCTCAAAAAATAAAACTAAAATAAAAAAGAAATCTCAGTGGCTTAACACAACAGCAGACTTTTTTTTTTTCAATGATAGTAAGTACTTTAGGTTTTGCAGAGCTATATGGTCTCTGTCATGACTACTCAACTTTGCTGTGAAAACTGCCATCGACAGTGTGTAAATGAGTGAGCATGGCTGTGTTCCAATAAAACTTTATTTATGGCCACTGAAATTCAAATTTTATATAATTTGTACACGTCATAAAAAAATGTAATTTTTTAGATTTCTTTTTTCCCCCCAATCATTAAAAAATATGAAAAAATAAAATTCATGTTGGAGGAGCAAGTGCTTATGAATAACCAGGACAATCTTGAAAAGGAAGAAAACAAGTGAGTGATACATTCAACTGGACATCAAAACAAAGTACACTCATTTCTCGGTACACATAGGATGTTGGTTCCAGGACCCCCTACATATACCAAAATCTGTACATACTCAAGTCCCTCAGTGGGCCGTGGGAAACCCAAGTATATGAAAAACTGGCTAGGGCAATCAAGCAAGAGAAAGAAATCAAGGGTATTCAGTTAGGAAAAGAAGGAGTCAAATTGTCCCTGTTTGCAGATGACATGATTGTATATTTAGAAAACCCCATTGTCTCAGCCCAAAATCTCCTTAAGCTGATAAGCAACTTCAGCAAAGTCTCAGGATACAAAATTAATGTGCAAAAATCACAAGCATTCTTATACACCAGTAACAGACAAGCAGAGAGCCAAATCAGGAATGAACTTCCATTCACAATTGCTTCAAATACCTAGGAATCCAACTTACAAGGGATGTAAAGGACCTCTTCAAGGAGAACTACAAACCACTGCTCAGTGAAATCAAAGAGGACACAAACAAATGGAAGAACATACCATGCTCATGGATAGGAAGAATCA
>NC_045448.1:42580515-42597932 GCF_002776525.5 Piliocolobus tephrosceles | reverse complement strand
GTCCTTTGTAGGGACATGGATGCAGCTGGAAACCATCATTCTTAGCAAACTATCACAAGAACAGAAAACCAAACACCGCATGTTCTCACTCATAAGTGGGAACTGAACAATGACATCACTTGGACTCGGGAAGGGGAACATCACACACCGGGGCCTATCATGGGGAGAGAGGAGGGGGGAGGGATTGTATTGGGAGTTATACCTGATGTAAATGACGAGTTGATGGGTGCTGACGAGTTGATGGGTGCAGCACACCAACATGGCACAAGTATACATGTGTAACAAGCCTGCACGTTATGCACATGTACCCTAGAACTTAAAGTATAATAATAATAATAATAATAATAATAATAATAATAATAATAAAAGAAAAATTGGCCATCTGTATAAGCATGTTTTACTTCCTGCGAATACTGTATTTTTGGTCACATTTAGTTGAAAAACTGCCTATAAGTGGATCCTTGTGATCAAACCCATGTTATTCAGGGGTCAACTATAATGAAAATTGACAGTAGCATAGTATAAGATAGAATGGATTGATCAGATCTACCTGAGTGAAGTTCTAAACTTTACACTCTGGAAAGTGGAAAATCCAGAATTTTACTTAGGTATGATTGGTAATTTAATGTATGATAAAAGCCACCATTTCAAACCAGTGGGGGAAAAAAATTAGGAACCATTCTTAGGTTGTGTGCCATACAAAAGAAAAAATAAAGTGGGAAGTGGGCAGGCTATAGTTTGTCAAACCCTGTTACCAAGAAATTTATAGGCAAAGGCTCTGGAATCATTTTCCAAAACTGGTATTTCAAGGAACAGTAGTCCTGGCCTGATACTCTGAAGGGTATTCCTACTGTTTCAAAGCAGATTAAAGCCTTTGTGAGCAAAGGATACAGACAGGTCACAGAGCAGGCCCTTAAACATGTGCAAAGATGCTCAACATCCCTCAAAATAAGTTAGCACTTTTCATCTCTCAGAGTGGCAGAGATCTCCAAGTTCAACAATACTTTACATTAGTGAGGCCGTGGGGAATAGACACTCCTATGCATTGCCTGTCTCTGTAGGGGTAGCTTGGCAAGATGTATCAAAATTACAAACACATATGTGTCTTCTTTGATCCAGTAATTTCAAGTCTCAGATTTATATATCTGCTGTTGATATACATGATATACAAATAAAATGATATACAAATAAAGGTATTCATTGCATTGGCTGGGCTTATGCCTGTAACTCCAGTGCTTTGGAAGGCCTAGGTGGGCAGATTGCTTGAGCCCAGGAGTTCAAGACCATTCTAGGCAACATAGCAAGACCCCATCTTTACAAAAAGTAATAAATAAATAAATAAATAAATAAAAAGTAAATTAGCCAGGTGTGGTGGTACGTGCCTTAGTCCCAGCTACTTGGGAGGCTGAGGTGGGAGGATCACTTGAGCCTAGGCATTCGAGGCTGCAGTGAGCTGTGGTGGCGCCCCTGAACTCCAGCATGGTTGACAGGAGTAAGACCCTGTTTCAAAAAAAAAAAAAAAAAAAAAAAAAGAATATTCATTGCATCATTGTTAATGTTCATCTGGTGGACTGGTTAAATAAATCACAGTACATTCAGTGTAACACTGTGTCACCATGTTTAAGAAATGAGGAAGCGTATGTATCTGTATATCTATACGTGTATATACATACATATACACACATAAGTAAAAAATTTTGTTTGTTTGTACATACATCAAATAGCTCCGAAAAGATGCATAAGAAAGTGATGATATTTGTTGACTCCAGGGCGGGAAACTGGGTGGCTGAAATAGGGTGAGACGTGAACGTGAGACTTTTCCCTTCCCCTTCCTTTTTTTTTTTTTTTTTTTTTTTTGAGGAAGGTGTGCTGTCTGTCACACAGGTGGGAGTGCAGTGGTGTGGTCATGACTCACTGCAGCCTCAACCTCCTGGGCTCAAGCAATCCTCCTGCCTCATTTTTTTGTAGAGAGGAGGCCTCACAATGTTTCCCAGGCTGGTCTTGAACTCCTGGGCTCAAGCAATTCTCACACCTCAGCCTCCCAAAGTGCTGGGATTACAAGTATGAGCCACTATGCCTGGCCTGAGACTTTTCTTTCTATACTCTTTTGTTTTAATCATGTGATTAATTAATTAATTAATTAATTAATTTTTTTGAGATGGAGTCTCGCTCTGTTGCCCAGGCTGGAGTGTAGTGCCGCAATCTCGGCTGAATGCAAGCTCCCCCTCCCGGGTTCATGCCATTCTCCTGCCTCAGCCTCCCGAGTACCTGGGACTATGGGCGCCCGCCACCACACCCAGCTAATTTTTTGTATTTTTAGTAGAGACGGGGTTTCACCATGTTAGCCAGGATGGTCTCGATCTCCTGACCTTGTGATCCTCCCACCTCGGCCTCCCAAAGTGCTGGGATTACGGGTGTGAGCCACCGCGCCTGGCCAAAATCATGTGATTTAAACCATGTGAATGTGAATACCTATTCAGAAAATAAAAGTTAATAAATAAAGTTAATCTTTACAGCCCTGTAAAGCCCTACAATAGGGAAACATGGTTAATTGTATTTATTCATTTCTATGAGTAACATCAAGTACCACTTGTGTTCTGTGGAATGCACTTTGAGTAATTCTTTTCAAAATGTTGCCCCACCTGCTCTCCTCCCACTTACTCCAGTTTTCTTCTCTCTCCATTGTACTTCTAATGTTTGGGTTTAAGTTAGTGGTGAGAAAGAATTATGTGGAGAAAAACAAGTGATGGTATAATATAACTTTTGATTCAGAATTTAAAAAATTTTGGGTTGGGCATAGTGGCTCATGCCTGTAATTCCAGCACTTTGGGAGGCCGAGGTGGGCGGATCACTTGAGGTCAGAAGTCCAAGACCAGCCTGGCCAACATGGTGAAACGCCGTCTCTACTAAAAATATAAAAAAATTAGCTGAGGTTGGTGGCATGTGCCTCTAGTCCTAGCTACTTAGGAGGCTGAGGCACGAGAATTGCTTGAACCCGGGTGGCAGAGGTTGCAGTGAGCCGAGATCGTGCCACTGCACTGCAGCCTGGGCGACAGAGCGAGACTCTGTCTCAAAAAAATAAAAATAAAAATAAAAAATAAAAAAAAATAAATAAAAAATTTAAAAATGTTAATTAAATTTAAAATTACCTTCAGATTACCACTCACAGGGCCAGAGGTGTTGAAACTTGATTTTCTCAGCTTTGGCGTGTGTGGGCTGAGGGCTGGGGGCCTAGAGCTCCCAGGATGCTGGCTTCTTCAAGAATCCTACCCATTGGCTGGGTGTGGTGGCTCATGGCTGGCACCATGGCTGGTAATCCTGGCAATTTGGGAGGCTGAGGTGGGCAGATCACCTGAGGTAAGGAGTTCGAGACCAGCCTGGCCAACATGGTGAAACCTCATCTTTACTACAAATACAAAATTTAGCCAGCCATGGTGGCAGACGCCTGTAGTCCCAGCTACTGGAGAGGCTGAGGCAGGAGAATTACTTGAACCTGGGAGGCAGAGGTTGCTGTGAGCTGAGATGGCGCCACTGCACTCCAGCCTGGGTGACAGCGTGAGACTTCGTCTCAAAAAAAAGGAATCCTACCCTTAACTTCAGTGTGCTGTATACATGCAATTATTTTCAGTGCATGCAGTAATGCAGAAAGGCTGGTAAATATTGCTCTAGGTAAAATGTAGTCTTTTAAAAATATGTGCTGTGTAAAAATGATGATGGAAGACAAAGTAGTTGTGGTCTTTGGGAAAATCCTAGTGGCCATTTTGCTCCAATGTGGGAGTCCTTGGCCTTGTTTCTGCTGGGAGCCTTTTTAGAATGGTTGTGACCTGGTGTGTTCCTGGTGAGGGCACTCACCCAGTACCCTATAAACTTGCTCACTGCCAGTGTCTCCCATACAAGCCTATTGGAAGGGAAGGAAGATTCACATTTTAGGAAATGATCTTGCATTGACTGCAAGTTACCAAGAAATAGCCTATCAAAAAACTTAGATGTGTCCACATTCTGTGGGAATAATGCCCTTCCAATCCACCTCAGAACTGGTATCACAGCCGAGAACCACTGTCCTACAAGAGTAAGTTAAATTTCATGTTGCGGCCAACTGAGGATAAGTTAATTTCAAACTACCAAATAAGAGAGATATTTTTTATAAGTATTAGTGGCAAGTAAAAAAATAATTCTAATAGTATTGCAGCATAGAAGTAAGAACTTTATCAAGTTCAATTTTTTTTTTTTTTAATTTTTGAGACAGGGTCTCTTTCTGTCACCCTGGCTGGAGTGCAGTGGCACAGTCATGGCTCACTCTGGCCTTGACTTTCCCAGGCTCAGGTGATCCACCCACGTCAGCCTCCCAAGTAGGTGGTACTACAATTGTGTGTCACCACACCCGGCTGATTTTTGTATTTTTTTTGTAGAGATGGGGGTTTTGCTGTGGTGCCCAGGTTGGTTTCGAACTCTTGGGCACAAGCAATTCACCCACCTCAGCCTTCCAAAGACCTGGGATTACACACGTGAGCCACTGCACCTGGCCTTAATTTCCTTTTTTTTTTTTTGAGACGGAGTCTCGCTCTGTCGCCCAGGCTGGAGTGCAGTGGCCGGATCTCAGCTCACTGCAAGCTCCGCCTCCCGGGTTTATGCCATTCTCCTGCCTCAGCCTCCTTGTAGCTGGGACTACAGGCGCCCGCCACCGTGCCCGGCTAGTTTTTTGTATTTTTTAGTAGAGACGGGGTTTCACCATGTTAGCCAGGATGGTCTCGATTTCCTGACCTCTTGATCCGCCCGTCTCGGCCTCCCAAAGTGCCAGGATTACAGGCTTGAGCCATCACGCCCGGCCTTTAATTTTCATCTGAATTGATTTGTTGTTCTGTTGCGTGTGTCCTGGTGATCTGATGATGTTGGTAACATTGTCTGTTCTTTATGTTTTCTGGAAAAGTAACTGAATTAGTATGTCAGTGTAGTACTATCTGAAGAAATCTAAGAGCTATTAAAATGCTTAAAAATAAAATGATCAATTCTTCTTTTGTTCTCTTGACAGGATAATTGAAGCTATCTGCATAGGTTGGTTCACTGCGGAGTGCATCGTGAGGTTCATTGTCTCCAAAAACAAGTGTGAGTTTGTCAAGAGACCCCTGAACATCATAGATTTACTGGCAATCACGCCGTATTACATCTCCGTGTTGATGACAGTGTTTACAGGCGAGAACTCTCAACTCCAGAGGGCTGGAGTCACCTTGAGGGTACTTAGAATGATGAGGATTTTTTGGGTGATTAAGCTTGCCCGTCACTTCATTGGTCTTCAGACACTCGGTTTGACTCTCAAACGTTGCTACCGAGAGATGGTTATGTTACTTGTCTTCATTTGTGTTGCCATGGCAATCTTTAGTGCACTTTCTCAGCTTCTTGAACATGGGCTGGACCTGGAAACATCCAACAAGGACTTCACCAGCATTCCCGCTGCCTGCTGGTGGGTGATTATCTCTATGACTACAGTTGGCTATGGAGATATGTATCCTATCACAGTGCCTGGAAGAATTCTTGGAGGAGTTTGTGTTGTCAGTGGAATTGTTCTATTGGCATTACCTATCACTTTTATCTACCATAGCTTTGTGCAGTGTTATCATGAGCTCAAGTTTAGATCTGCTAGGTATAGTAGGAGCCTCTCTGCTGAATTCCTGAATTAATGCATTGCAAATCAATTCTTGCATACACTTCATAGAAAGACCTGATGCTACTTCATATTTATGTGTTTCTTGCTGGGTGAGCACTGCAGTGGCATTGTCATCATCTTGGTAGGGTAGAAATTATCCTTCCCAGCCGAAGGGATAAAACAGTTTACTTATTATGGAGTAAATAGAATTGAGACTGCAAAGGAAGAATAATGACTCCTAGAGTAAACTTTAGGACCTGATTTTATTTGGACTTGTTTTCCCATTTCCTTGAATGATTACATATTTTTTAAAAATACCTTATTTGAACATTTTAAAACAGAAAGGTACAATTTTCCAAATGTTTTTCCATCTTATGAATTCAGAAGAAGCTTGGAACTTATAGTGTTTTTTGTTTGAGAGTAACATTTTCATTTCTAAATGTTTTATAATTTCTCATATCAATGTCAGAAGTATCCTGGAAACATATGTCACATGCAGGAACTGTTTAACAAATACTTAAAAAATTTGGCCAAAATTTAAACTGTATAATAGAGCTAGATATAAGCAAGAATAATATTTGAAAGACTTTTCCAGCATACTTCTCAATTCTTTGCTTTATTTTTGTGCCAATTATTCACCTTATTGTGCAGCTTCATGGAAGCTTGAGTATGTTCTCACTTTTCCATTTTGGATTTATCTCTTTACTGAAATGACTCAAAAGGTATTTAAGAATTGATGAGAGCTTGTGTTGTTTAGCATCTTATTGGATAATATTTGAATTCGTTGCTGTTCCTAGGTGATAACTGTCCTAATATTTAGATGTCCAAACAAGAATACTTCCAACTTAAAAATTATAATAGGAATAATTTGAGATGACTCAATATTACAATCTCTTCTTCTCTTAACCTCCTCCCCCAAACACTAGAGGTTTAATAAGACTTATTAGATGAAAAGATATTTATATAGCCTTTTAGTACCAAAGTCATACTTATGTGTTGTCACTGGATTGTCATAAAAGGAAGAAATTAAATATTACTGTACTCTTAGTTGCTGTGTACCTAAGTCAATTTTAAGCCAGTAAAAGCAATGGATACATAATTATTTGATCTGATCTTTAACCATTGTGAATCACAGCTACAGAAAAACCCTTCTTGTAAGAATATTGACTAATACGCCATGTTAATCTGGCTAGATTATTAAGACTAGATAATGTAAAAGTGACGATTGTTTAGTAACTAAATTTTAGCAATAGGAATTAGAATTTCACTTTTTCAACCAGTTACCATAAAGAAATTAGTGTATATATAAACACAAATAATTAGTGACAGATTCATAAAAAATTGAATGTTGTACACAGTAATTTTGTCAGGGGTAGAGAAGACAGGGATTGGGAAGTGGTGGGTAGGATGAAGGACCTGGATATATTTATCAAATAAAGGATTACCAGAAGTGTTCATTAAAGGAATTGTAGCCATCATCTAGTTCGGACCTCAACTATTACAGATAGAAAATCAGGGCAGGAGAGGATATAATTGTGAAGGAGTCAGGGCTAACACCTGGATCTCCAGAAACCTAGCCTAGCAGTTTAATCTTCACACACCTCTGGGTTCTGAGAAAAGCCTGGAAAAATCACACTTCTTTGTCATTGTCATGCTGAGGTAATAATAGCGAAACTGTTTTCTTTTCCTTAATTTCCTTTCTTAAGCTTATGTAATACTTTGGCCATTAAATATCTTGCCTTATCTTCCCTACTACTGCTGGTATGCTATTTCTTACATACTCAAAAGAAATTCGATTATTTATTGTATATTTATTGTATTCTAATATAATTGAAATAAATGGCATGGATTTATTTTTTCTTACCTATTTGGATTAAAGCTTTGTGGTTCATGCAAACAATGTGCAGATGACAGCACCTCCATATTACTAATAAAAATATGATATCCATTAATTTTACTGGTACTGGTACCGCTTTATGTGAATATGTCCTATCTTCCCAAGTAAATTATAACTGTCTTGAGAGCTGGGATCCTCTCTCATGCATACATGTTTATATCCCCGACAGTGTCTGTTACAGACTTGGGCACAAACAGTTGACTGATTTGAGGGGAGAAACTTCTGTGTGAAGAGACAAGGAGAAGCATACATCTATAGTTTTATATGTATATATATATGTGTGTGTGTGTGTGTGTATATATATATATATGGCATGTACATGTGCAAATACACACACATATTTCATGCTACCCTTAGGTAACAAGTGTAAAATCTCTTGTTGGTGATTCCAGACTTTCCACAGGACCGATTTTCATAAAGAAGCATGTTGGATAAATGCTAGTGGCAGTTAAGCTACCCATTTATAAGGAGACGATGAGATGTGATAGAGTAGTTCGTTCATAAATGAAAAAATATGTATTAGGGTTTTGTCTTCATGGATGTTATATTTTTTTAGGAACAGCATTTTCTTGTAACTTTCCCAGAGTGTTACTACTTTTATCACTATTTATCTATTTATTTTTTTCTAGAGACAGAGTTCTGCTTGGTTGACCAGGCTGGAGTGCAGTGGTGTGATCATAGCTCACTGCAGTCTCCAACTCCTAGGCTTAAGCAGTCCTCCCACCCCAGCCTCCCAAGTTGCTAGGACTATAGGTGTGCATCACCATGCTGGTTAATTTTTGTATTTTTATTTTTTTTAGTAGAGATAGGGGTCTCACTATGTTGCCCAGGCTGGCCTCAAACTCCTGGCCTCAAGCATTCCTCCCACCTCAGCCTCCCAAAGCTCTGGGATTATCGGCATGAGACACTGACACTGTGCCTGGCCTGTTGCTGCTTTTTAAACAAAACCATTAAGTATCACTTCTTTCTTAGCTGTACTTACAGACATCTCTTATAACTCAGTCTTCGTGGCAGAAATGTTTTCATTAATATCTGTATTGGTACCAGTAAGTCAGACATTTATCCTAAATTAAAATACCCAAAGAGGAAAAAAGCCCTAATCTCTTAATCTTTAATCTGATTTTACCACACGCGAATTTACATGACTCGATCTAATCTGTAACTTGTTTTGTATTCTCTAAAATGGGATTTTTAGGATTACAAAAACAAAATTAGGGAATACATTAGAAAGTGAACAAATTCAAGACTTTTATTACTGTATTGTCATTGTTGCTAATTGAAACAGTTGCATTTGTTCTTGGGTTTTTTAGTTACTTATAACTACCCATTTGTAGGTTCGTACTTTCTGAAAAGTTATTTCCACAATGGCTGTCAATAAGTCAAATACTTTTTCTCTTTTTAAACCTTTGTCCAGATGTCCTGTGATCTGGAAGAGGTAGAGATGGGGTTAATTTGGATGTTGGTATTGGGAGAATTTTTCCTGTTGGCTTGGTATTTGCTAATAGCAGCTTATTTTCCTTTTTCCTTTTTTTTTTTTTAAAGAAAACAGACAAAAAGATGCAAAACAATATTTGAAATATTAAAGCCTCAGGATAGAATTTCAGACATCCCTTCTGTCCACTTCACCTCTTTTCCATAGAAATGAAAAATAAAACATTGAAAGCTCCTAGCCCTGTATTACTATTCAGCTGTGTAGCTCCAAACTTAATGCATAGTGTCATAGAATATTTCGAGTCCTCTGACTCTTCATAAATGTACATTCCCTTATGGTGTGCAATATACAATTCAATCAAATATAGTCTAATCATTTTATAGGGTCATAGGAAGTAGGAACTAAGGGGGTTGTGGAAACCTTCTGGTCTATTTTGGCCCAGTTGTATGCCTTTTGTCCGATCCGAATGTTAGCAACCAGGGAACTCTGCTCCCAGTGGGTTGTAATTTAGCCATGGTCACTCTAGTGTCAGGTCAGGTCCCAGAAGCTTGATTTCCAGACTTTTGGCTTAGTACTCTGGATATACTTCCTTTAAGAATTTTGTAACTTCGGAAGGCATGGAAGATTTCTTTTGAAAATATTTTCTCGGCCGGGCATGGTGACTCACGCCTGTAATCCCACCACTTTGGGAGGGTGAGGCAGGTGGATCACCTGAGGTCAGGAGTTTGAGACCAGCCTGGCCAACATGGTGAAAACATCTCTACTAAAAATACAAAAACTAGTTGGGCATCGTGGTGCCTGCAATCCCAGCTACTTGGGAAGCTGAGGCAGGAGAATCACTTGAACCAGGAAGGCAGAGGTTGCAGTGAGCCGAGATCGCGCCTTTGTACTCCACCCTGGGTGATAAAAGTGAAAGTCTATCTCAAAAAAAAAAAAAAAGAAAAGAAAAGAAAAATTTTTCTTTGGGGCTTTGGCGTTCCCCATGTGTTTTCTTTTTCTTTTTCTTTGTTTGTTTCTTTCTTTCTTTTTTAAGTTTGAATTAAGAAGCAATTATTGCCGGGCATGGTGGCTCATGCCTGTAATCCCAGCAGTTTGGGAGGCCAAGGTGGATCACTTGAGGTCAGGAGTTCAAAACCAGCCTGGCCAACATAGCGAAACCCTGTCTCTACTAAAAATACAAAAAATTAGTCAGGCTTCATGACACATGAATGTAATCCCAGCTACGCAGAAGGTTGAGGCATGAGAATCACTTGAACCTGGGAGGTGGAGGTTCCAGTGAGCTGAGATCGTGCCACTGTACTCCAGCATGGGTGACAGAGGGAAACTCTCTCTCAAAAAAAATTATATATGTACAATACTATATAATTGACAGAGTTTATTTTTATGATAAAAATATAAAAGAGATATATATTGCTTTTAGAAGCCTTAGATGTCAAGAAGGAGGGCTTGAGACAAATGCATAAGGAACTCAGATTTTCTGTAGAATTTTTAAAATTACCTTATAGTTGTGCACCCATCCACATGTATACAAATAAGTACAGGTATTTGATAGTTGTCACTGCATTATTTAGGACATTCTCAGAACCAGGCTGAGAAATGTCAAGTAACATGGGTTGAAGCTTTAATGGAATGTTCTGGAAAGTTCCATTTTGGTCAGGAAAGGTTGCATCCATTTACTTCTCTGTTTGTTCAGCGTTTTTTCATATGGTGTTTCACTTCCTGGTTTTCCAGAGCCCATCTGCACTCAGAGGCCTGGGCATATCAGTTCTGCCTCTGAAAGTAGACTAATGATTTGCTGCCTCATTTGCAGTGAGGCCTTCCATAAATTTGTGAAATGTCATTCAGAAGCATGATTATATTGTCCCATTCTGTGGTTAACATATGCCCAAACTTTCAGATTTTTCTGTATCTTCCAAATATTCTCAATAAGTACTGGACCTTTTGACTATCAGCATAAGCTCAATTGTCAGTTTACTATTATTTGCTTAGAAAATTGAACTTGATAATCTGCATTTATGCTATAATTTAAACAAATACATGTTAAGTAGCTTTGGTGGGAATTCTTTGGTTTATCTTTTAAAATATCAATAAGACTGTACCAAATGTAATAATAACATTTAGTACATGAAAGTGAAGGGAGAATGTTATTTGGCTTTCACCTACCAAGAGTAAGTGATTCTATGTTATTTATATCTGAAAAAGTGCTTTGGTGTACTTATTTATGCAGCACTGTATTAAAACTAAAACTAAAATTTCCCATAATTTTATATTAGATAGGATCACCCCCACTTCAGTTATTTGTGTTATTTGGAAATAATTCTATAGTTCTGCCCATGACAGAGTGGAGGCGGTTTGTAGCGTATATTGGTTTGTTTTTGTTTTGTAGTAGAGACAGGGTCTCCTTATGTTACCCAGGCTGGTCTCAAACTCCTGGGCTCAAGCAAAATGACATTTGCTGTAGTAATATTTGATGATTTGTTCCACTTAGGTATTGTTTTGCAACTGCATATTACAACCTCGATCTTATAACTCTGATGGAATTCCATGCTGTCTTTCTCTACAATATAGAGGACAAGATAATTCTACTTTCTTAGTAGAGAGTAATATTTATAGTTTCAAATTCTGAGCTGTGATAAAAGTGGAACGTTTATTATGTGATCGCAGTGATACACTTTTTTTTTTTTTTTTTTTTGGAGACAGAGTTTCACTCTTGTTGCTCAGGCTGGAGTGCAATGGCGCAATCTCACCTCACTACAACCTCCACCTCCTGGGTTCAAACAATTCTCCTGTCTCAGCCTCCCAAGTAGCTGGGATTATAGGCGCCCACCATCACGCCCTGCTAATTTTTGTATTTTTAGTAGAGACGGGATTTTGCCGTGTTGGCCAGGCTGGTCTCGATCTCCTGACCTCAGGTGGTCTCTACCTCAGCCTCCCAAAGTGCTGGGATTTACAGGAGTGAGTCAGCGCACCTGGCCCACATATTTATTTTTTAAAACCATACCTATGTCAGTGCTGTTTGGCAAAAAATAATAATAATAATAATAATTAAACCATACCCACGCTTTTATACTGTATACTCTGAAGTAAAATGGAAATCATAAGATCTGTGTAAGGCTTAGCTTTCAGATCTATGTGAAGGTTGTTTATTTTTGTTCCTAGGACAGAGGTGGAAACTTCAGATGTTTTGCTTTGAGATAAACTGCTTAATCTCTTACCTATATTTTTTATTCAGTAATTCTTACCATTTAGAAGGCTCTTAAAAACAATAAATAATACAAATCATATAAATTTTCTAGTTTTAAAGTTAGAATGATGGGTCATGGTTGCTTTCTTTCTACGATTTGACTTATATTAATTTAATGAAAACCACTTTTTATTAGATTCCCAGTTAACCCTGTTTAAAAAGATCAGAAACTGGGCACACATATATTTGTGTGTCTTTTTCTTAAATGTATTTTTTATGTATGCATCTTTTTGTGCTGTAGTACGAGGTAGAGATAGGAACAGTATGGCATGTAAGAAATAATTAGGTACACCCCACTTCGTGTAATAGATGAGTTTCTAGACATTCGTATGGGAAAAAACGGTTATAAATGTCTCCATATTTTATACAATGATAGATATGTACAGGAACTCTGTTGTGTTATCAATCATCCCCTAAAGAAAATTTAAAAAAATATTTCTTTTTTCATGCATGTATCAAAGAGCAAGTTCTTTTGAGAAGGGCATTCTTGTGTAAGGGTCAAAACAGAATCAGATTTTATTAAAAAGCCAGTATGTGTAAAATCAGATTTGAGGAATTATAATGTTTGACCTAAGGATGAGGAATTTTGTCCACTGAGAAAGTGTGGTTTTTATGGTCCTCACAAAAGTTTTCTTTTTTTTTTTGTTGTTGAGACGGAGTCTTGCTCTGTCGCCAGGGCTGGAGTGCAGTGGCCGGATCTCAGCTCACTGCAAGCTCTGCCTCCCGGGTTTACGCCATTCTCCTGCCTCAGCCTCCCCAGTAGCTGGGACTACAGGCGCCCGCCACCTCGCCCGGCTAGTTTTTTGTATTTTTTAGTAGAGACGGGGTTTCACAGTGTTAGCCAGGATGGTCTTGATCTCCTGACCTCATGATCCGCCCATCTCGGCCTCCCAAAGTGCTGGGATTACAGGCTTGAGCCACCGCGCCCGGCCTATCCTCACAAAAGTTTTCTAAGGGGTAGCTGGGATGACAGATGGATACCTTCTTTTTATTCCCTGTTCTAGCTCTTTTCTGCTTTGCCCTTTCTCAGTTCAGCGACTCACACTCTATTCTGTTTAATCCCACAAGTGAGTGTTAAGCATGTCTTCACCATGCCAAGAGGCAACTGAGTGGCCAGAGAAGGAAATGAGGGTAGTTCCTGGGTACATGACTACCTTGACCAGTCAGTGTTGTTGGCACTGTGGCTCTGTAGACAAGCTTTAGTCTATCTAGGAAGAGTTTTTAGGGAAGTTTAAAAGTGGAACTAAATAAATATGGGGTGGTCCTAACAATGTGTGTTTTTTTAAAAAAAATGAGATATAATTCATACACCATAAAATTTGTTATCTTAAAATGTACAGTTCTGTGGTTTTTAATATATTTATAGAGCTATATAACCATCACCACTATCTAACTCCAGAACATTTTCATGTACCCTGTGCCCATTAGCAGTCACTACCCATTTCCACTCCACCCATCCCCTGGCAACCACTAATCTACTTTCTGTCTCTGTAGATTTGCCTGTTCTGGACATTTCATATAAATGGAGTCATATGATATGTGGCCGACCTTTTGTGTCTGCCTTCTTTCACCTCGTGTCATGTTTTCAAGGTTCATCCATGTTGTAGCATGTATCAGTACATCATTCCTTTTTATGACTGAATAATATTTCCTTGTATGGGTAGATTGCATTTTGTTTATCCATGCATAAGTTGATGGACACTTGTCTTGTTTCTACTTTTTGACTGTTATGAATAATGCTGCTATGACATTCATGTACAAATTATCATGTGGACATAGGGTTTCTTTTTCTCTTGGATATAAACCTAGGAATGGAATTGCCAGGTTAGATGCTAATGTTTAACTTTTTGAGGAGCTGCCAAACTCCTGCTTTTCCAAAGCAGCTGAGCAATTTGATTCCCACCAGCAATGTGTGAGGGTTCCAGTTTCTCCACATCCTCCCCAACTCTTCTTATTTTCCTTTTTAAAAATAATAGCCATCACAGTGGGTGTGAAATGGTTATCTCCCTGCGGTTATGACTTGCATTTGCCTAATGACTAATGCTTTTGGTCGTCTTTTCATCTATTCTTTGGAGAAATGTCTACGTTTAAACCCTTTGCCTTTAAAAAAATAGGTTTTTAAAAAATTTGCTGGATTTTACGAGTTGTTTATTCTGGATGCTAGATCTTTATCAAATATACGATTTGCAAATATTTTCTCTTATTCTGAGGGTTGTCTTTTCATTTTCTTAGTGGTATGTATCATTTGCAGCACACGTTTTGAATTTTGATGTTGCCCAATTTATCTGTTTTTTCTCTTGTCTCTTGCTTCTGATGTCATGTCTAATAAACTAAAGGTCATGAAGATTTACTCCTATGTGTTAAGAATTTTATTTTATTTTATTTTTTGAGATGAAGTTTCGCTCTTGTCGCCCAGGCTGGAGTGCAGTGCAATGGTGCGATCTCGGCTCACTGCAAACTCTGCCTCCCAGGTTCAAGCGATTCTCCTGCCACAGCCTCCTGAGTAGCTGGGATTACAGGCATGTGCCACCATGCCTGGCTAATTTTTGTATTTTTAGTAGAGACAGGGTTTCACTATGTTGGCCAGGCTGGTCTCAAACTCCTGACTTCAGGTGATCCACCCGCCTTGGCCTCCCAAAGTACTGGGATTACAGGTGTGAGCCACTGTGCCCGGCCCTGTTTTCTTTAAAGAGTTTTATAGTGTTAATGCCTGTCTTTAGGTCTCTGATACATTTTGAGTTAATTTTTGTATATGTTACGAAGTAGGAGTCCAGTTTTATTTATTTATTTTTTGCATGTAGATATCCAGTTGTTGAAAAGATCAGTCTTTCCCCATGTAATGGTATTGGCACTTTTGTCAAAAATCAATTGACCATAGATGTGTGGGTTTATTTCTAGACTCTCAATTCTATTCTAGTGATCTGTGTGTCGATTTTTATGCCAGAACAACACAAAAGATTGTGTCTTTGTAGTAAGTTTGGAAATCAGGAAGTATGAGTCTCTCTTCCTTTTTTTTTTTTTTTTTTTTTTGAGATGGAGTTTCACTCTTGTTGCCTAGGCTGGAGTGCAGCAGTGCGATCTCAGCTCACTGCAACCTCTGTCTCCCAGGTTCAAGCAATTCCATTTTAAAAATTATTTTGGCTATTCCAGGTCCATTGTGTTTCTTTGTTTCTTTTTTATTATCTTTTTTCTTTCTCTCTCTCTCTCTCTCTTTTTTTTTTTTGAGACAGTGTCACACTCCAGCCCAGGCTGGAGTGCAGTACTGCGATCACAGCTCACTACAACATCAACCTCTTCCTGGGCTCAAAGGATCTTTCCATCTCAGCCTCCTGAGCAGCTGGAAGCACAAGCATGTACCACCATGTCTAGCTAATTAAAAAAATTTTTTTTTGTAGAGATGGGTCTCCCTGTGTTGCTCAGGCTGGTTTTGAACTCCTGGGCTCAAGCAATCCTTCCACCTTAGCATCCCAAAGTATTGGGATTACAGGTGTAGGCTATAGTGCCTGGCCATTCCTTGTATTACTCTAGGAATTTTAGGATTGGTGTGTCCATTTCTGCAAAAAAATTTAGTTGGAATTTTGATAGTGAATACATTGAATCTGTAGATAAATTAGAGTAGTAGCGTCTTATTCATATTGTCTTCTAATCTATGAGTATGAGGTGCCTTTCGATTCACTTAAGTCTTCTTTAATTTCTTTCAACAATGTTTTATAGTTTTCAGTGTACAAGTCTTGCATTTGTTTGGTTTAACTTACTCCCAAGTATTTTATTTTTGTTACTGCAGTCCAAAGGCCAGAGAGCCTGGAATTCTGATGTGCAAGGGTAGGAGAAGAGTGTCCCCAGCTCTAAGGGAAAGAACAGAAATTACCTTTTCTTTGTCTTTTTTGTTCTGTCTGGTCCTTCAGCCAATTGTTTTTTTGTTCTGTTTTGTTTTGTTTTGAGATGGAGTTCTACTCTGTCACCCAGGCTGGAGTGCAGTGGCACCATCACAGCTCACTGCAACCCCACCTCTCGGGTTCAAGTGATTCTTCTGCCTCAGCCTCTCAAGTAACTGGGATTACAGGGGTGTGCTATCACGCCTGGCTAACTTTTGTATTTTTAGTAGAGACAGGGTTTCACCATGTTGGCCAGGCTGGTCTCGAACACCTGACCTCAAGTGATATGCCCGCCTTGGCCTCCCAAAATGCTGAAATTACAGACATTAGCCACCACCCCGGCCCTTCAACCAACTGAATGGTGCCTGCCCACATTGATGGTAGATCTTCCCCACTCAGCCCACCGACTCACACACCAATCTCTGGAAACACCCTCACAGATACACCCAGTAGTAATAATTTACCTGTTCTCTAGCTATTCCATAATCTAGTCAAGTTGACACCTAAAATTAACCATCATACTTGTTGAACGCTTTATTAGCTCTAATAGTTATTTAAGGATTCTTTAGGGTTTTCTATATATAAGATCATGCCATCTGCAACTGGAGATAATTTTCTTTCTTTCTTTTCAATCTGGGTATCTTACTTCTTTCTCTTCTAATTGCCCCAGTTAGAACTTACAGTACAATGTCAAATAGAAGTGGACATCTTGGCCTTATTCCTGATCTCGGGGGGAAAAATTCCAGTCCTTCATTGCTAAGTATGATGTTAGTTGTGGGTTTTTCCATAGATTCCCTTTACTTGGTTGAGGAAGTATCCTTCTATCCCTGGTTTGTTGAGTGTTTTTATCATAAAAGCGTATTGGTTTCTGAGTTTTAATGAAGAAATGGACAGACTTCGTGAGTTGAGTTGTTGTGCTGTCTATATCAGGAAATACATTTTGTTGAAGTGAGTTTTAAAATCTCTACAACAGATTTACCAAGTCAAAGCCATAGAAGTACTTGTTGATGGTTTTTAAACAGTTCTTCAACTGGTATATATTTAATGGTTTCTAAGTTCATTAAACTGTTTCTCTTCATTAACCCAAGTTAATTTCAGTTTGTGTTCACTTGCCTAAAGATACAGAGACACAGAGACATGAGAGATAAAAGATTACTTGCTTCTGTTGGTTGGTTTGTTGTAGTGCCTCTTTATTACCTGACCTCATGCTTCTCAAACTCAAGTTATTTCAGGATCCTTGGAGAATGCTAGAGGCTGTGGATACAAGGTGCCTCAGTGTCCTTGAATTGTCAATGTTAGAGTTCTTTTTTTTTTTTTTTTTTTTTTTT
>NC_045448.1:42578424-42580415 GCF_002776525.5 Piliocolobus tephrosceles | reverse complement strand
AGACCGAGTCTTGCTCTGTCGCCCGGGCTGGAATGCAGTGGCCAGATCTCAGCTCACTGCAAGCTCCGCCTCCCGGGTTCACGCCATTCTCCTGCCTCAGCCTCCTGAGTAGCTGGGACTACAGGCGCCCGCCACCTCGCCCAGCTAGTTTTTTGTATTTTTTAGTAGAGACGGGGGTTTCACCATGTTAGCCAGGATGGTCTTGATCTCCTGACCTCGTGATCCGCCTGTCTCGGCCTCCCAAAGTGCTGGGATTACAGGCTTGAGCCACCACGCCCGACCAATGTTAGAGTTCTTTTAGTTCTCTTCCTTTACCTATCTTGTGAATATTTTGGGAGAAGAGCTGACAAACAGCTCTGAATTTCTGGGAACTGGATTTCCTAACAGTGTTTAATCCTATCTTTCCATAGTACTTACAGTAAGCACAAGTACCACTGAATTACTGGGATGGAGGGGGTATTCCAAAAACAAGACTTGATGGTTCATTAACCTTCAGCATTGCCCTAGGAAAAGTTTTGGGTTTTCTTGTTGCTGTTGTTGTTGTTGAATTTTAATCCTTTGTGTGCACAAAGCAGGAGCATTTGCCTAACAAGTGTCACTTCTGTGCTGGGCACTGTGGGGTATACAGAGATGACTATCAACTGGCTTCGCCCTGACAAATGTGCTCTGAGAGATCCTATAAAAAGCCCTTGAAAGACCCATTCTGAGGGTCCTTTACACTAATACTAAGCCCAGATTTTTTTTTTTTGGACAGAGTCTTGCTCTGTCACCCAGGCTGGAGTGCAATGGCATTATATTGGCTCACTGTAACCTCCGCCTCTCGGGTTCAAGCGATTCTCCTGCCTCAGCCTCCCGAGTAGCTGGGATTACAGGCATGCACCACCACACCTGGCTAATTTTCTGTATTTATATTAGTGATGGGGTTTTGCCATGTTGACCAGGCTGGCCTCGAACTCATGACCTCAGGTGATCCACCCACCTTGGCCTCCCAAAGTTTTGGGGTTAAAGGCAGAAACCACTATGCCCAGCCCTAAGCCCAGATTTTTAAATGTAATTCATCATGATGAGTGTAATCATTGTGAAATTCCTTTAGGGAATTATGTTACTAAAATCAGTGGAGGAAAAACTTAATATTATCTGTAAGCAGCATTTCCTCAAATGGTTGGAAGCTCACTTGTGAGTTTTCTGGTTTTGACTAACTTTTCTTAGATAGAGCCCCACTGGCATTTTTTCATGAGTAATATTTCTTTTTTTTTTTTTTTTTTGAGACGGAGTCTCGCTCTGTCACCCAGGCTGGAGTGCAGTGGCCGGATCTCAGCTCACTGCAAGCTCCGCCTCCCGGGTTCACGCCATTCTCCTGCCTCAACCTCCCGAGTAGCTGGGACTACAGGCGCCCGCCACCTCGCCCGGCTAGTTTTTTGTATTTTCAGTAGAGACGGGGTTTCACCGTGTTAGCCAGGATGGTCTCGATCCCCTGACCTCGTGATCCGCCCGTCTCGGCCTCCCAAAGTGCTGGGATTACAGGCTTGAGCCCCCGCGCCCGACTTGAGTAATATTTCTAATATAGTTTTTGACTGAATACTTACAGTTCTCTAATTTTGTACATATGCCCCAAAGGCCTTTGGTTAATGGCCACATTTTAAATAAATCTTGTGAATGTTCTAGGCAAATATTAATCTTCAGTGCAAATGTGTATATCAAACCTAATGGAGTTATGATCTAAGATTTTGGGCACACTACATTTTTAATGTTACATATTTATTTAAAATGTTCAGGGAAAAAAAGGCTTTCAAAGAGAGATGTACTTTGTCATACCTGTAAAATAAATGTATTCAGTGCTATTCATAACACCTATTCTTAGGAATAGCAGGATCCCCAATTATTAGTCATTGGCTGTTTGAGTAATGGCTACAACTCATGAAAATTATAGCAACTTTTTCATAAAAAATGTATTAATGTTTTTTTTTTTTTTTTTTTTTTTTTTTTTGAGA